>NC_056743.1:1026103142-1026113142 GCF_019279795.1 Protopterus annectens
GTCCTTTATTGCTCTGGTTTCTGTTAAAGTGTAGATGTGAAATGCCTTCTATTGTTGTATTCTCCTGTGCAGGTGTTAGCTTGCTAAATAATGGAGTTTCTATTAGCCTGGGAACTCCAGACAAGTGTCAAAGATGATGCAATACGAATACTGGGAAAACATAAGTGTCAACATGATGTAATTTTGGGAGGGCCTTAGCAGAGCTGTGTGTTAGTTCTTAAATACTATTTCTCAAGAGAGATATGAGGCATTTGTCTTGAATCATCCAACCTCAGCACTCTGCCTATGTATGATCACATGTAAGTAGGATTATATAGCACTGTGATTTCTCTTAGGAATACTTAAACTTAGAAGAAAGTTAGACTAAGTGTTTTTCTTTGAAATCAGATCTTTCCTAGAATATTGTTTTAAGTTTCTCTGAATTCTTAGATACCTCTGTAGTTTAGTATTATTGTCTTGTCTTTATTATTTATTATTAAATATTTTAAAAACCTTTACCCGTGGCTGGTTTATGTAGAGATAAATTTCTCTAGAGTACATTATATACATTTATAGAGTTTACTGGCTAAGTCACTCCATAGCTTTAGACTGTTAGTTATACTACCATTGGATATTAATATTGCACAGTAATAATTAGACACCATTGTAAGGGCCTTTTAGTAGCTGGCAATTATTAACTGGGTGGTGGTGGGAATTACTACCATATATTCTGGGTAAAGGGGCACAGCTGGAGAACCTGTGCCAGCCTTTGTTTCCCAGGAAGGTCTGTGTGGTTATATAACCTCTTCTCAAAGTGTGTGTGTGTGTGTGTGTGTGTGTGTGTGTGTGTGTGTGTGTGTGTGTGTGTGTGTGTGTGTGTGTGTGTGCGTGTGTATGTATCAGCTACTTGGGCAGGGACATGAAGCACTGGTTGGACAGAGAGGGTTACTGGAGGTTTTAGCTTGCCCAGTTAGGTTGAGATCTGGACCCTATAGCTGTGCCAGTGGGGAGTCTTATTGGGGACCTGGATAGCAAAGGTGCAACCAGGCCCAGACTGACTGTGATCTCTGTGTGCACTTAAGGGAAATTGTACTTTACTGTGTGTATTAGTTATCCTTTCCTCTTTTATGAGACAACTTCCCTGGTATTACTGGTGAGGATTGAGGCTCCTTGATTGCTGGGCCAGGGCACAGACATCACAGTTGTTGTGACTTTTAATTGTTGTATACAACTTTCTGGGAAAGCTGCTACTCAAGGGATATATCCTTATTTCTTTACCCTACCTATATCATCATATAATATTTGATTAAGCATGACTGATTATTCTTACAAATGCAGGTGACATCATACATTTAAGTATGTGCCACAAACAACAGATAATATGGAAAATGTATTCATGCATTCAAAAAATTATTTAATAAAAAAAATATACTCTTTGTGGCTCTTTTTATAATCGCCAGCGTTAATAGCTACATTTTTTTTCTTTTTAGGTCTGAGGATGCCACTTATTCTGATGGCTATAATTCGGACATCAAGTTCGCTGGCCAAGAGCCAGATCATCTATTTCCAAAGAGGAAGTGTATTAATACTTCTGGATGGCTGCCCTCAGGTGTAGCACTGGGATATAGTAATATAAAACGTGCTATTACTTACAAAGGAGCAGATAGATGCAAAGCTCTAACTTGCATAGGCTCATCAGCACCACTGCAGAAATGCTACAAAAGGGATTATGTAACAGATAAAACCACTTACCTTGCATTGGTCGTGGAAGATAGTTTCCTAACCTCATTACCCCTGAGGTGAGACATTATCAAGCAATGCAGGGCAACCAAATGGAAAACTTAGTAGGGTGGTTGGGGGTCTTGAGTAAGGAAACCCACCAAATGAGGAGGAAAAACATGGACTTAAAAATAAATCTCTTGGAAAAGAGGCAAGGGGAGGAGGAGGAGGTAATAGTTGCCCCTTTGTACTTATTTATTCCTCTTTCACATATCCCATCCCTTCTCTTCAGTGACAGCCTCCCATCCTGTGTTTGACAATCCTGTAAATCTTAGTCATACCTGCTCTCCCTTCTCTCCTTCAGCCCATGGATAGCTAGGGCTTCCAGCTTGCTAAAGCAGTAACCTGTCTGCCACATGTAGCATTAAGGTTTCTATACTTCCCCTCTCTAACATATATCCTTTATATACACAGCCTCTAAAACTACAAAGAGTGGTCCATGTGTGGCTGCTCTAGGCCTCTATATTTGGGATGGACAAATACCCCATTCTTGGACATCACTGGTGGTTACATATCACCAGGAAAGAATAGTTGTGTAAGAACTTACCATAACCTTAGATGTCCTTCTCTTCTATGTTGCAGTATTCATTACAGTAGGGAGGTTGCTGCCTGCAGTGCCACCATCTGGCCAGTATACCAAAGTCTTTGTTCCTGGAGGCTACGTGTGATGTTCCTTGTCAGGGCCATAAACCGACATAGGGTATAAAAGTGACATCTGCATGTACCCCCTTCAGAATGAACTGCCAGATACAGTAGTACTCCTGTGGGTTAAGAGAGGGTCATAATAGGGAGACCCTTAGACTTACATGTAGACTAGATCTTGGGTAGTAGGGTAGGTTGTATTTAGTGGGGAGACTGGGTGAGAAAATGACTATGTCCCCACAGGTAGGCCATGGTATGTTAGGTAAAGTAGAGGGGCGTGTGGGTGGGACTGAATACTGCAACATAGAAGAGAAGGACATCTAAGGTTATGTTAAGTTCTTATACAACTATTCTATGTCCTTCTATTCTCATGTTGCAGTATTCATTACAGTAAGGAGAGTACCAGAGCTTTAGTTATGAGCCTGGGTAGAGAATTGGGTTCCCTGGTCAATGAAGCCTTGGAGAATTGACCTGGCAAACTCCACTCTTGCTCTGGAGGCTAAGTCCAGTTTGTAATGTTTGGTAAAGGTGTGAACTGAAGTCCAAGTGGCAACTTCTAAAATGGAAGCATAGTCAATCCCTTTGAAAAAGGCAGCTGAGGAGGCAGCTTCCCTGGTAGAGTGAGGTTTGACATGACCATGCAAAGATTTTCCATGATAGGAAAAGCACGTGCCAATGGATTTTGAGATCCATGAAGAAATGGTCTGCTTGGAGTCTGTCTTCCCTAGAGCTCTTGGATGGAAGGAGATGAATAGTTGGTCAGACTTTCTGATAGGTCTGGTTTTGTCTGAGTAGTACCTCAGTTGCCTATGGACATCCAAAGAATGGAGAGTCCTCTCTGAGGAATTTTGTGGATGAGGGCATAAAACAGGTAGGTTAATGGTCTGCTTTAGTGAGAGTTCATTAACCACCTTAGGCATGAAGGAGGGATTATTTCTGAGGGCAACTCTGTCCTTGTGGAAAATAAGATAAGGAGAGGTAGCCATAAGGGCTTGTATCTCTGCTACCCTCCAAGGCGGAGGTGAGGGCCACTAGTAAAACTGTTTTCAAGGTGCATAGTTTCAGGGATACTGAATGAGCTGGTTCAAAAGGTAGCAATGTAAGTTTTTCTAGTATGAAATTTAGGTCTCAAGGAGGGGGGAATAGGCTTTCTGGGGGGGGGGGGGTCTGATATGAAGTACCCTTTTCAAAAAAAGCTTGACTTCCAATCTGGAAGCCAGAGGAGGTGATATGGTCAGACAAAGAGAGATGGCAGATAAATGCACTTTGACTGAGGAGTAAGTTAGCCCTGAGTGAAGTAGCTCACATAAATAGGAAAGGATCATAGGTACAAAGGTAGTTAGAGGGTCCTGGTTTTTCCATTGACACCACTTGGAGAATCTGTTCCATATGTATACATAATTTCTCCTGGTACTAGGTTTTCTGGCCTCCTGCAGAACATTGAGTATGTCCTCTGAGTATAGGTATCTGTATGGGGATTAGAACCCTATCACCCATAAGGTCAGTTTCAGATTGTTCACCTGTGGGTGTAGTAGGGATCCCCTGTCCTGTATGAGCAGGTCTATTTGGTGGGCTAACTTGTGATGATTGCCCTTGGCTAGTAGGTGGAGAAGGGGAAACCAATGCTGTCTTGGCTAAAAGGGGGTCACCAGGATTTTGGGTTTGTCTCTCTGTATTTTCAGGAGGACTTTCTGAATCAGAGTGAAGGGAGGGAAGGCATAGAGGTACATTCCCTCCCAGGGATAGGAGAAGGCATCCACTTTCCAAGCTTGTGGGTGTAGGCCCCTTGTGCAGAATCTGGGCATCTGTCTGTTCTGGGGAGAGGCAAAGAGATCTGCTTGTGGAATACCCCACCTGTGAATAAGGTCCAGGAATACCCCTCTCTGAAGCATCCATTTGTGAGAGGGAGCTGAAGTTCTGCTGAGTGTGTCTGCCATAACATTCTCTGTTGAAGGAATATACACTGCTACCAGGTGGATCTGGAGTGATGATGCCAGGTTCCATATCTGAATGGTCAGGCTACACAGAGGGTAGGACTTTGTTCCCCCCTGCTTGTTTATGTACCACGGGACAGTCATGTTGTCTGTGATCACTTTCAGGGTTCCTGGCTGAAGAGCTGCTTTGAAAGTTTGTAAGGCTAGCAGTACTGCCCTTATTTCTTTGATGTTGATATGGCCCTTTTGTCTTAGGTTGGACTATCTGCCTTGTACAGAGAATTGATTCTGGTTTATTAGTAGCACTGCACCCCACCCCAAGTCCGATGCATCTGTGGAGACCTGTTGTAGGGGGGCTGGAACCTGTAGGGGTTCCTTGGTTGAGGTGAAGTGCTGATACTCACCACTGGAGTTCCCTCTTCAGACACTGAAGTAGGGGAAGGGGTGAGTCCAGGGGCTTGGCTCCATAAGTATTTTAGGATCCACTGGATTTTTCACATGTGGAGTCTTTCCAGAGGCAACATGGATATAAGGGATGCCATGTGGCCTAACATTCTTAGGAATTCCCCTGCTGGCAAGGAGGAGTGGGTGAGGAGATTTTTAAAGTATAGACAAAGGTCTAGGGTTCTTTGGCCTGGAATGAAGGCTTTCATTCTGTCTGTTCTGATCCTGCATCCCAAGAAAACCAGGTCTTGAGAGGGGTCAGGTGAGACTTTTTGTGGTTTATGGTAAGCCCTAATAGAGTTAGGGTGGAAATCACCTGTTGTAGGTGGAGTAGAAGGACTTGGTGGTCTTGATGAAGAATAAGCAGGTCATCTAGATATAGGTATATCTGTATACCCTGTGGTCTGCAGTGAGCAATGAAGGGTGCTAGACATTTTGTGAACACTCAAGGAGCAGTGGGGAGTCCAAAGGGCAAGGCAGAGAATTGAAAATGGCAAGAACCTGTTGCAAAGCGGAGGAATTACCTGTAACCTGGATGTATAGGAATGTGCAGGTAGGCATCCTTCAAATCCAGAGCTACCATGAAAGCCTGTATTGGAATGAGTGGTAAGAGCAGGGGTTAAGGTAATCATTTTGAAACTGGGTACCTTGAGAAAGAGGTTTAGGAAAGATAAGTCTATAATTGGCCTCCATGTGCCGTCTTTCCTTGGTACCAGAAACATTCTGGAGTAGAAGCCTATGTTTCTTTGTGGGTAGGGTACCTGTTCTATGGTGCCCTGAGCTACACATTGTTGAATGATCGGTGGGAAAAGGTGGGCTTGGTTTGTAGGTGGTTGAGGAGTACCCTGGAAGGAGGGTAACATCCACCAAGTCATGAAATATCCCCTCTGAATGATTGAGAGGACCCATTGTTCTGATGTAATTATCCACCGGGAGTGTTGGGAGAGGGTGAGATGAAGGGATGAGGGGGTTTGGGTCTAAGAGTGGTCTGGATTGGTCAGACTGACTCCAAAAGGGTGTGGTGGAAGAGTTGGTGGGAAACCTGAGAGTAGAGCTTTTCCTTCGTTGCCTACACCCCTTTAACTGAGGAGCTGGGTGCGAGGACTGTCTTCTAACAAAGGAAGCTTTTTGTGGGTAGTTCCTGTGGTATCTGGGTATAGGGGATACCAGTAAATACTTTAGGTTTTGTAGTTCCTTTCCCTTTTCTTGAAGGAATTTGAGAAGCTCTGCTGAGGCTTAGTCAAACAGGGCCTTATTGTCCAGGGGTGCGTCAAGCAATTTTGTTTGTACATCCATAGGGAGAGGTTGTAGTCTCACCCAGGAATATCGCCTCAAAACTGATCCTGATGCAGCAAATTTTGATGAGACTTCCACAGCATCATAACTGCACTTGATGGAGTGCCTAGTCACTTGGAATGCTGTGGAAAGTAGGGTGTTAATTTGGACGTTAATGGGAGAGTCAGGAGCCTCAGACAGGAGGGTAGATGTTTTGGTGATGGTATCCAGGACAAAACTAGCATTATATGTTTGGTAGTTGAGAGCTCTTATAGCCAGAGTAGAAGAGGTATACACTTTCTTCCCTAGTCTGTCCATGAATTGGCTGTCTTTATCCATGGGGTAGAGAGCAGCAGAAGACAACTGTCTTGATGTTTTGTCAGCAGAGACGTCAAGAACTACTAAGTCTGCTGGTGGATTTTTAAAAAGGACCTGGATTTCTTGAGGGACCTTATAGAAATGGTCCAGACATTTTGAGGCTGGTGGCTATGAGTATGGGGCCTGAGAAGCCGCCAAGAATGCATCCTAGAAAGCAGGTAGCAAGGGGGGCACAGCAGGAGATGTTTGCTCCATGCTCCATTTGTAGTAGGTCAAGGTACCTTTTGGTTTTAGATACTTCTGATGCCTGCCACTTAAAATGTTCCCTCATGAGGGAGATTGTGTCTCCAAAGGTGAATTCTTCTCCTGGGGACTCAGGAGTAATGGAGTCCTTCTCCTCTGGGGTAATGAAATCCTCGGGGGAGTCTATTTGTGATTCATAAGTAATAGAGTCCTCTGAAAAGGAGTAGTCTTCCTCTGACACCTTTAAAGGGGGTTGAGGTGAGGGGCCAGGTCGTAATTGTTGTGTTTGCAAGGCCTGAAATGCCTTAAAGAGACTTTGTGAAAATACTTCCCATCCAGGAACCAGTTGAGACTCAGGATGGTTTACTTTTTGTTTTCTCTGCAAAGGGGTAGCCAGTGGAGAAAGAATCAGAGCTGACGTCTGTTTGGGTGGAAGTGTATGAGCTGGGCCCTCTGACTGAATGAGCTGTAGTTCCCCTCTGCCATCAGGATCTGATGGCTGATTAGCCTCAGCGGGCGTACTTAAAGTTTTCCATCCCAGCTTCCATTGAGGTTCCCGGCCTGCTTTGGAAATGGAGGTCTGAGAAGATCCTGGGATTTCGTTAGCCTCAAGAATCTGCTTGTACAGCTGAGGCCCAGTGCAGGACTCTGGCCTGATTTTCTTGGCCTTCTTCCTCAGCGGCTCATCGGATGGGCCTACTCCACACCTTCCATATCGAACACAAGATGTCATAATCTCTGATTTTCCAAATACAGATTTAATGTGACCAGACAGCTGTGAAGTGTTTTTGGGAAGAAGGATTTGCAAATGGGACAGTATGTATGGTAGTGGGCCTCGCCTAAGCAAAATAAGCACTTTTCTTGAGTGTCCTTGATTGGAATTTGCCTCCCACAAACACACTTCTCCTTTCTAGTTGACATGTATGTCTTAACAGTAATCAAAAGTTAAAGAAAAACCCAACAGGGCACTTATCTGTATCAGTTGATTGAAGTGGTCATCTGGTCTGGAGCGGTATGTTTAACCAGTCATCTGAAAAAAGCGATCTGCTTTTGGAACTGGCAAACAGGAGTCTGACGTTCACTGTGGAAGAAAAATTCTGAAGAAGAGAGGGTACATGCAGATGTCACTTTTATACCCAACATCGGTTTGTGGTCCTGACAAGGGACATCACACGTACCCTCCAGGAGCAAAGACTTTGGAATACAGGGCCGGATGGCATCACTGCAGGCAGCAACCTCCCCACTGTAATGAATACTGCAACATGAAAATAGAAGGACATACAATATTCCCACACTAGAAACCATACTACAGAGGGCCTGTTATTCTCTCCCACAAGAAACAGTCCTGATGGGGTGATTTCAATACTGTCTAGCTAGACTGCTCCTCTCAGAATCCAGTGTCCCATGTTAACCTACATGGATTCACCCAACTTGGAACATCCCCCATAAGAACTAACAAATCTTCCAAATGTCAGTCTATCCTTGACTGGATTCTGGTCAATAACCCCTTCCTATTATCATAGGCAGGTTGTCTTCCTGATGGTATGAGTGACCACCTATCTACTTTCTTTGTACGTAGTGTACCTGTACTTACCAAAATAACTAAACCACCTACCACATGATCAGAAACAAAAAAAGACTTTAACCCACAAAGAATCATCACCACTGTAAAAAGCTGTAATTGGGATTCTCTCAAACTACCACCCCTTGATGATGCTGTGAACTCCTTTAATACTACTTTTTTATATATATTAAACTGCCATGCTCCCCCACAAACCATTACTGTGAAAGCTAACTATGCACCCTGGCAAAGTAAAGAATGCAGATCCTTACTCAAAGCTAGAGACAAGGCCTGGGAACAACATCACAAAAACAAAAACAAAATTAAAAAAAAAAAAAAAACAAGCATTCTTAAAACTGCAAAACAAAGCTAAGAAACTCATGAACCAAGACAAAATCAACTACTACCATAATATTCAGAATAACCCTCAGAAGTTTTGGGCTGCAGTTAATAACATACTTCAACTAGGTAAAGCAACTACCCCCACTCCAACCTCAAACAGTGACTCTGATAATATAGCAACCCGATTTAATAAATTCTTTACAGAACTATCCTAGCCCTTGTTAATTCTAAAAGCATATCCAACAACTCTATCACTATAGCACCCCAGCACAGCAACTCCTTCCAAAATAGCCCTAACCAATTTACATTACAACCAGTGTCTGTAGATACCATAAGAAAACTACTTCAAAAACTAAAACCAACCACCCTAGCCACATATAGCCTCCCAGCCAACTTCCTGCAAATTGCAGCAGAAGGGATAGCATACCCAGTAGCGATACTCATTAACAGATCGGTATCCGAGGGCATAGTACCTGTAATCTGGAAGATCTCCCACATTATGTTTTTACACAAAGAAGGTAATTCCACCAAATTTACTAATTATCATCCAAATGCCATCTTATCACCCTAATCCAAAATCTTAGACAGAGTCATCCATACCCAGCTCATGGACTACGTTCACACACATAAACTACTATCAAATACATAACATGGTTTTTGCCCCTATCACAGCACTACCCCAGTCCTAATGTCCTTTATTAATATAGTGAACCACTATAGAAACCAAGGTCAGTTTGTTTCTACCATATTTTTAGACTTGTCCGAAACCTTTGATATGATAAATCACATTAAACTCAACAATGTGCTTTCCGCCCTAAACCTAAGTAGCTCCCCTATCACCTGGTTCCAAAGCTACCTAGCAGGATGACAGCAGACTGTACAGTGGCAACATGACCTCTCCACTCTTCTCCCAGTTGCCTTATTGGTCCCACAAGGCTCCGTTCTTGGGCCACTACTTTTCTCCCTGTTCACCAATCAACTCCAAACCCCTACTATTCATGCCTCTGTGATACAATATGCAGATGACTTAGCTCTAATATGCATAGCCTTCTCCCTAGAAGATCTCCACACCATAACCCAAGATTCATTTCTATCTGTTGAAACGTGCCTCACCAATTCCCAACTCATTCTAAACTCCAATAAAACTAAATTCCTACTCTTCTATCCTACAAGATCTTCCTCTTCTCTTCTTTCAATACAGAGTCCAAAAACAAAACTATTATCACCCCAATAACACACACTAAACTGTTAGGTTTCGAAATTCACAATAATCTGAAATTCAACACTCACATTGCTCAAAACATTAAGAAGGTCCACAAGACACTAGATCTTCTTTACAGAAACATACAATTTTTAACTAGAAGCACAAAAGCTCCCATCGCCTGTACACACCTCCTGTCAACTCTGCTATATGCATCCCCAGCATCAACCAACCTCCTTAAAACTGATCTTACCAAGCTGGAATCCTGTTTCAATAAGACTG
>NC_056743.1:1026118142-1026298142 GCF_019279795.1 Protopterus annectens
TGCTCACATTTGAATGGTGTCTAATTCTGCTCCTATAAAGGTGACATGCTGCGAGGGCAATAAAACAGATTTTTCCCAATTTAGTGTTATACCCAACTGGTGACATAGAGTGATGGTAGCGTCCCTGGTTTGAACTAGTTGATGCCTGGTGGGGGCAGTATCGTCCAGATACGGAAACACTTGGAATCCCTGATGTCTCAAGTGAGCCGCCACCACCGCCATACACTTGGTGAACACCTTGGGGGCTGTGGTGAGACCAAAGGGCAGGGCTCAAAACTGGAAATGACTGGCTCCCAGATGGAAGCGTAGGTGACTCCTGGATGCCCTGTCCATTTTCACATGGTAGTAAGCATCCTTGATGTCGATGGAGCACATCCATACCTCCTCTCCCAACAATGGGAGAATCAATTGCAGCGTGACCATACGGAACTTGGACTTCTGTACACTGTTGTTCAGTTGGCTGAGATCTAATATGGGTCTCAGGTCCCCTGTTCTTTTTTGCACCATAAAGAATCTTGAGTAAGTCCATAATCCGATTTGGTCTGAGGGGACACGCTGGATGGCTCCTTTTCCTAGCAGCTTTGCAACCTCTGAGGCTGCTTGATCCCTTTGACTGGGTGGAACGTCTGGGATTTGTCTGATTGAAGGGGGGTCTGATGTAAATGGAATGAGATAACCTCCAGAAATTATTCGTAATACCCATCGGTCCTGGGTGATGCTTTCCCAGGCTTCCGGATATAACGGAATTCGACGCCCGACTGGCTCTGGAAAAGCACAGCCGGGCACTCCCTCAGGAACGAGAGTAGGGAGTGCCGCGAAAGGAATCATGGTCTCCCGAATTGTGGGGGCTCCCTCTGCCTCTAGGGTGGTGTCTCCATGTATAACCTCTCCCTCCTCTGCCTCTGGAGGGGGGCTCACCTTGTGCGGCAGAAAAAAACCTCTGTGATTTCTTGAACCACATCTCCCCCCCCCCCACTGGGCCTTGGGATAAGGCCTAGAAGGAAGGAAAAAATGGACCCCTAAGGCAGACAGGGTCTTTCCCTCTTGCTCGCACCTTGTGAGGGTGTCTTTCACTTTGGTCCTGAACAAAGAAGAACCATCAAATGGGGCATCAGTGAAGGAAGACTTGAAGGCCTCCGCAAAGTGACACAGGCGCAGCCAGGCTTGCCTTCTAAGGGTGACTCCTGAGCTTGCTGCCCTACTCGCTCCCTCGGCTGCATATGAAATGAGCCGCATGGATGAGTTGACAATGGAATTGAGGGTAGACATCTGGGCGTTAACCGTCTGGGCTACCGCCTCAGGGACGTTACCTGCAAGAGTATCTCCTAACTCCTTGAGGAGATCTCTCTGGAGCCGAGTGAAATGAGACAGGTAGTTCAGCGACCGTAAAGTAAAGGTTGCTAATGAGAGGGTACGCTTCCCGTACTGGTCCATGGTCCTAGACTCCTTGTTAGGAGGATGGATGGATGAAGAAGACTCTGCTACTTCCTTCTGAGTGGCTGCCGCCACCACTATGGCATCTACAGGGACTCCTTTGGACAGAAACTCCTTGCCCTGGTTGATGGAAAGAAACTTGTTGGGATGCCTGGGCACGGGCTCCACAGAATCAGGGTTTTCCCACACCCTTCGACATATCAGATCAAGGAGCTCGTCAAAGGATGAGGACACCCAGGAGGCGGAGGGCTGAGCACCAAAAGCCTTAAGGAACACTGACTCCTCCTTGGAAGGGGCTTTGGATGGCCAGTCACCTCTTTGTTTCAGTATCTCCAGGATGTCATCAGAGGATGACTTGGGGGACCCCTCCGATTCCTTGAGGTCAGTATCAGAGGTGAGGGGCTCATCCTAGGAGTCTATGTGCTTCCTCTTGCACGTTTTCTTTCTAGGGGGCTCCTCAGGCATGAACTCTGAGGGGGCCTCAGAAATTTGGGGACCACTCGTTGGGGTATCCCTAGGCCTTGGTGCTCTGCTGTCCATGGATAGGTGGTGATCAGAGGCTCTCACCACACCTGATAGGTTCATAGGTTCATAGGTTCATAGGTTTATACTAGGCTATCTGCCCTAAGGCATTTATAAGCCTAGCCCAGAGTTTTGTGGCTTACGCCACCCCTTATGTTAAAAAATACTGTGCCCATTAGTTTGTTGTGCTTCTGTCCAGCAGTAACACAGAGATGATTCCCGGGGTAAACCTACGATCTCCCATCCACCGGTCAAGATTTCTCTTGAACAGAGCCAGCGAGGTGCTCTGCCTCACATGGACTGGGATTTTATTCCACAACACAGGGAGTCTCTGGGTGACAAATCTATCCCTCCAGCATGTCCTATTTATATCCGTGCTAAGGTTTAAGTCACTTGTTCTAGTGGATCTGGTAGATTTGGATTTTTTGAGGTGGAGCATGTCCATTAATTCCGGGTTGGACATGGCCTTGTATGTCAGGCACAGGTCACCTCTGAGCAGACGGTATGCGACTGAATAGAGCTGGAGTTTCTTCAGTCTGGCAGCATATGACAGATTTTGGAGTCCCTTTATCCTTTTGGTGAGGAACTTTTGGGGTCTCTCCAATTGTTGCAGGTGTTGGGTGAGATACATCCCGAATGGGGCATTGTACTCGATCATTGGTCTGATAAGTGAAGAGTACAGGGGAACAATGACCTCACTTGACCTGGATGTGAATCCCTTCATGATCAGGTGGGCAATGTAGAAGGTTTTTCTAACCACTTTAGCAATGTGAGTGTCAAAAGAAAGGCCACTGTCAACCTGGGTCCCCAGGTCCCTGATAACCTCTTCTGTGCTTAGTGGATTGCCACCTATATGGTAGCTTGGGGTTACCTTGTTTTTCCCGAAGGGTATGACTATACATTTTTTGGCATTTAACTTCAGGCCATGGCTCTGGCACCAGCTATCAGTTTCCGTGAGACCCCTCTGAAGGATATCTGTGTCAGATGTACTTTCCACTATGGCTCCCAGTTTGCAGTCATCTGCAAACTTTGTCAGCCATAGTCCTCCTATGTTTGCCTGTACTTCTGAGAAGTAGATGCCGAACAACAAGGTGCCAAGGACTGGGCCCTGTGGGATACCACTTGTGACCGGCTTGAGTCTGACATGGCGCCAGCTACTCTAACCCTGTGGGTTCTGTCCTTTAGCCAGTTTGCAACCCATCTTGTGACATATGGGTTTACATTTAAGCTGGTAAGTTTCTCTATAATACCCGAGTGGGGTATTGTGTTGAAAGCTTTTGCAAGGTCAAGGTAGGCTGTATGGACTGCCTTTCCCTCATCAATGGCCTTGGTGACTGTTTCGAAGAAGTCGACCAAGTTCAAAAGGCATGATCTGCCCTTGACAAAGCCAAACTGGGTCGGGTCCAATGTCTGCAAGTCCCCTATGTCTTTGTTTATGAGTTCCATTATGATCCTCTCCATAGCTTTGCAGACCAGGCTTGTTAAGCTTATGGGGCGGTAATTACCAGGGTCTGTAGAGGCACCGCCTTTGTGGAGTGGGACCACAGTTGCCGTATGCCACTCCTTGGGCATGTATCCTGTGGTAAGGCTAAGATTAAACAGCTGCCTTATGTGCGGGTTTAGATTCTCATTGAGTTCATGTAGCACACAGCCGGGGACACCATCCAGTCCCATTGATGCTGTGTTTTTAGCTTTCGAGAGAGCAGCTTTCACCTGTGCATTGGAGATGTCTGGGAGCCTGCACTCCGCTGGGATAGTTATCTCTCCTTTTGGGGGGGAGAGGGGGATGAAGTTTGCACTGAACCTGTCTGCCAGTATGTTGGCAATGTCTGTGGGTTCAGTGATTTTTGTATCATTTTGGACTAATTCTGAGCATATCTGGGAGTTTCCACCCAGGTTTCTAACATAGCTGAAGAAGGCCTTATGATTGTCTTTTGAATCTATGGCAATTTTTCTCTCAAAGTTGGCCTTGGATGATTTTATGAGTGCTCGTATTTTTTTACTAATAATGATCAAAGGTGTCTTCTCTTTTATGGATTTTGCTCTATCATGTAACAGCTTTCTCCTCTTATTGTAAAGTTTGTTTATGGCTGGAGTCCACCAGACTGGACGTTTGCCCTTGGTGGAAAGAGTCTTGATTTTATTAGGGAGCCAATCGGCCAGTCTCTGTAGCTGACGATCTGGCCAGCGCAGTCCACATAGCCTCAAAGGCAGGTCCCCCCCGAGTCCGAGGACTGACCAGCCTCCAAGGCCATGATGGAAGTCATAGTTCCCTGAGCCAAGGCACCGAGAGGGAGACTCGGAACCGAAATAAGTCCCAAGATGTCTCTCTTGGGCCCGACCGAAGAATCCCAAGTCTCGAACCTCGAGCTCGGAGCCGAAGGGGTCAGAGCCAATGTTGGTACCGATGGAGCTGAAGGGGCCTAGGAACATCACATGCCATGGGACATTTTGGCTCCGAAGACAGAGATGTGCTTGGAGGAGGACTGATCGAAGAAGGGGTCTGGACGGGCTCCAGAGCTGACTGGGCCGGAGCCAAAAATAATTTTGCCAAAGCCGCTGACTGGAGGAGCCTCTGGACCACCCTATCAACATCCACATCCGAAAGGGTCCTTGAGGATTTGGAGGACAGGGAGGGAGATTGAGATCTCCTCTCAGGAGAAACTGGTCTGAGACTGGCCGATCGGCTCCTAAGAGGTTCCAATATAACTGGAGCCGACGCCGGTTCCGTCAACACCGACACTTCCTGCGGCCCCAAGAACAGTGAAGCCGAGGAGGTCAATGCACATTTTGAGACTTTCTCCGGAGGCTCCGATGAAGCTGATGGAGCCGGAGATCTCTTTTTAGACTTGGAAGATTTTGACTTAGCACTGGGAGACGAATCCACAGCCTCTTCAAAAGTGGGTTTCAAGAGTCCCTTTAAAATCAGCTTATTCTTTCTTTCTTGGAGCACTCTAGGACTGAACGCATGGCAAAAACTGCAGGACTCCAGCAGATGAATGGCTCCCAGGCAATAGACACAAATGGAATGCCCATCGGTGATGGACATTTTGTACCCACATTTAGAGCACTTTTTGAAACCCGAATGTTTGTGCTCCTTGGAATCTTTGGACATCTTTCACAACAACACCAACAACGCAAAAACAAAAATTCTGATGAGAACTCACAGATGCTCAACACCACAAAAAACACAGGAACCAGTTATAAACAGTGACCGTACACACACACTAGAGAAGCAATGTTAAAAACCTCTAATTAAAACGGTTGATGACCACAAGGTAAGGGAACAGACCAAACCTCTAACTTAAATGGTTTAGTGAACAGTACACACACACTAGATAAGCAACTGGAGAAAGAACTAGGTCCTCTAACTGAAAACGGTCCTAGCCCGAGGGAACAGTTAGCGGGATACCACAAAAAACAAGCACGTGATCACAACCTTAAACAACACTAAAGACAATAGCTATGAAAATAGCTTTTTGTTTAGTAACAAAAACTTTTCTCAAGACAAGAAAAAAGGTACTTAGCCACAGCCAAGCAAGACCACGTCCGAGCTACACGAGCGGCAAACAAGATCTGGGGATATGGAGCAGTGCACCATGGGATACCTGCTTAGCTCAGCCAATAAAAGACTTTGACCTAGAAAAGTTGGCCGAGTCGGAGCCGATATTCAGCTCCGAACCCACGGGTAAGAATGTAGGCGAGATAGGACTACATAACATCCATATTTTATACACACACACTCATATATAAACATACTGCTTACATATATATATATATATATATATATATATATATGCATATGTGTATATATATATATATATATATATATATATAAAATGTACATTTTACACACACACGCACACATATAAAACCTATTGCACATTTAATGTATATTTTACACACACTCATATATAAACATACTGCATATAATGTATATTTTACACCCACAACCACACAGTCATATATAAACATATCATATATATTATGTATATTTTAGAAACACACAGACACACACACACACACACACACACACACACACACACACACATGCATGCACGCACACACACACACTTACACACACACGCGCACATCTATAAATATAATTCTTTCATGCACATCTCTCACTCTCCTCCCAGCCTCTGCTACCATTTTACATGTCCCCCTCTCCCCCTCTGCCCTCCCAGACTACCTATAAGGCTATCTCCTGATAATACGAAGCATATCAGGTGGGTGTCCCAAATCCTGCTGATGACTACAAATTCCTAGTACTGGAGCGTGAGGACTCATTAGGGTGCAGTAGTTGGGAAAATGATCAGCAACTCATCAGTGGCTAGCCTATTTCCCTACTTACTCAACTGTCATGCAATAATATTAGTGTACTTAGTGAATGTTCTCACATGATACACTTTAGCTGTCCTATCACTGTATTATCTCTGCCCCTTAACTTTTTCCAGTTGCTGTCTGTACGTTTCCCTTGTCTCTACTGCAACCATCCAGGATGCAATTAACTATGAATTCCCTGCTGCTAATACGACAGCTAATTCTGTTGATAATGATTTAGTAGAACTGTTCAATAAAATGGGTATTTGGCTTATTTAATTATTATAAAAATATAAAGTGCACAGAACTAAGAGTTTGGAAGATGTTATATCTAACTTGGATTGTCTTATTGGACAATATCACTTGTTTCATTCTCATAATACTGAGTTTCCTGTAGTTTTTACTACAGCTGACAGATGTGGCTACAATGATTGATAGAAAGGTAAAAAAGCTCAAAACAGATGAGGCAACACATAATAATATGTATGTTTTTCTTTTACTAGGCAATAAATCCTATGTGAGTGCAACATCTAATCAAGGTCCCACAACAACAGTTAACACAGGAAATATTTTTAGAAGTGCAGAAGCAAGACAAATAGATATCCTGTAGAGATCTGTGGATGACTACCCAAGTTCCATTACCACCACATATTGGTCCCAACACAAGACCCACGGATGAGAACTTCACCATATACATTCAACAATTATCTACTATGGAGCTTTGGAGCAACTGACAACAGAACAACCAGAAGAGGGACAGATAGTGGACAAAAGCTTTATCCCTGAGGATTCCTATTTTCAACCTGTGCTACAGGTTCCTAATACACACACTCACACAGTCATAGCTACAGCTTGAAGGTTTTCCATTAACAGTGACATATAGTACTAGTCCTGTTAATGTTTTGCTAGAAATCAGACTACTTGTGAGGAAAAACAGACTTGGAATACATCATAAAGGACATTATTTTTGTTGATTATATCACTGATGTAAATGTAAAAAAAAGAAATGCAGTTTTTATATCCCCCATACTCACTCCCACTTTGATTACTTTTGTAGACATCTAACTCTTGAGGTTACAAATTAATTATTCAACATGTTCAAAATGTCACCTGATGAAAGGAAAACATTGCTTGATCACAGAGAAACGTCTGACCTTCATTTCTTTACAGTGGACAAGAAGAACAATTTCATTATAATGGACACTGCTCAGTACATTTCAAAAAAGGCCTGATTTGCTGTCACATAATAGCAGTAACAATTTGATGGACTTACCACTTATGTTCGGCAAATACAGGTTGATTGACAATAGTCTTATTAGGCTAACTCCATCAAGGTTTTATTGATTTTTTTTCTTATGGATATTTAAATGTGACAATCCCATAACGGGGTATACAGAAACATGGATTGTGTCAAGTAATGGCATTAATACTAAATACACACACACACACACACACACACACACACACACACACACACACACACACACACACACACACATCCTTGCTGACATGCACACATTGCCCCCCCCCCACACACACACACATCCTTGCTGACATGCGCAGACATTGCCACACACATGCACGCACATCCCTGCTGACATGCATACACACTGGCACATATAAGCACACGCTAGCACACACACCCCTGCTGACATGCACACACTGGCAAACATAAGCATACACACACACACCCATACTGACATGCACACATTGGCACATATAAGCGCGCGCACACACACACACACACCCTGCTGACATGCACACAGCACACAAGTGTGCACACACACACACACAAACACACACACACGCATATCCCTGTTGACATGCACATATTGGCACACACACACACACACACACACACACACACACACACACACACACACACACACACACACACACACACACACACATCCCTGCTGACATGCACACATTGGCACACATAAGCATGCACACATACACATACATACACATACCAACCACTACATCTCTGCTGATCTTCCATAACTTTATGTACAACACGGTCTCTCCTGTTAAGTATAATGTGAGAACATGGCAGGCTTTGATAATTTACATAACTGATTGTGTAAACCCTGTTCTGTATGTAGGCATTAGCTTCCCTCTGGGGAATGCCTCATTACCATTTAGCATGGTCATTGGGATGGCCAAACATGGTAATTCTACTAGCAGTGTAAAATAACCACAGTGGACCTGCCTCTGAATCAGAAAGAGTGAATGGGAGTAGTTGGTGGCTCATGTTAGGGCCTTTTCTGAATCCTAAGGTCTGTCGTATATTAATTATTCATGGAAGTTTCCACATTTATTGAGACAACACAGTTTTATTGGGACTATGACTAAGAAATTTACTGCCAACTTGGATTATCTGCATACTTCAGTATCACAGGATTTAAGAATAGACTATGTTAGGGATCATATTAGCTTCATACCTAAATTAAGCAATATTACTCTTAATATATTATCTATTCTACCAGATTTTTTTTCTTTAAAAACAGTTATTTTGTATTTGACAACAGGTTCCACCATCAGGCCAGGGGAGTTGTGATGGACGGTACTGCTACTCTTTCCTTTGGTCACTTAGTGCTCACAGAATATTATGCAAACATCATTTGTTTAGATAAGCATCTTTTACAAACATTATATTGACAGCTTTTTTTGTGTGGAATGGAGATGAATCAAGTTTTGAAATGCTTTTGAATAATTTAGATTATAGCACTAATTTTCTAATACTTCACATTCAATGGGGAAGGTTTGAATGTCATTGTGTTATAAATCACTATTACTTAGGACACTGCTGTGCACAAGCTTACTAGTACGGACTTTGGTTAATAATTATCCTTAATTTCACAATCACCATCCCACGTATAGAAGTACAATATCACACATGATATGGAGCTGATGATGCCTCTAGGCTTTTTACTAATGATGCAGTTTTTTGCAATGAAATGAATTTTGATAGATTTGTTCAAAGAACAGGGGCTGTGACAAATAAGAGCTAATATATTTGGTCACAGAGATTTCAAATAAGAGGATAATGAATCCCCCCATTTTAATTAATGGGCTACTGCTTGCCTCGCATTCTGTTAATATCAAGGACTACAGGTCTAGTTTTGCTCATCCCACGTTAGTGGACAGCAGAGGTATTACTGATATTCTGAGAATAAATGGAAGATTAGACTTACACTTGGCATTCATAACTTGGCCAAAGTAGTTGGCGTATCTCCTAACTTTGTAAAAGAAGTAGAAATTAAAGAAAAAATATCATAGAAAAGGATGAACATACTGTAATGGAAAATATCACTAACAACTCATTAGTTCATACCCTTGTGGGTTCTGTAAGTCACATCAATTAATAGATGCAGGTTCTACTTTTGAGTCTCCCACAGATGATTGTTTTACTGGTATCAATTCACATTACACAAATAACAGCAAAAGTGCAATATGTTTAGCTACATACTTGAGCTGTGACAATTTCTATCTGGGAAAAGTCACACAGAAACTATCACAACTTACTTAAAGCATACACAAAGATAAGCAAACAATGCTTTGTTTAAACATAGCACTGAGTGTATAGATTTTAAGAAATTGTTCTTTGTGGCAGAACATGTAGATTTAAGTCCTATGTGAGGAAATTTAAATAATTTGCTGGATGAAAAGGAATTATTCTGACAGCTATTTTTAGTAGCACCCAAACTGTAGGTTTGAATGAGTATATTATTGGTGAGTGCTATTTAAAATCACTTCTACCTGGTTGAATTATTTCCTGGAGATTTAAAAACAGAAAGCAAATACAAGATGGCTAACTAAATGATTACATCATTAAGTCCTTCTCAAAACCACTTCTGTATAGATGTTTTATCTCCTGGATATTTTAAAAAAGGAAATAAAACATGACAAAGTGATAAAAATTGCAAAATAACTGTAATGATGTGATATTTTAAGTAGGATTTTTAAGGAACCTGGAAACTTTTTTCACTGTTTTTTGCTTTTTTCTCTTTCTGAAGTAATTAGTTTATTTCCTGGATGTGTTCAAATGTAATATATAAATTTAATTTTAGTGCTATTTAATATCATCAGCTAAATTAATTATTTATTTGGATGTTGGAATGTACAGTTTTATATGCAGTTGTAGCTGACTTTAATTTTATCACATTAGTTTTCTTTGCTGGGATTAGATGTTTTTATGTTATGTAATCATTTGATACACCTTTTAAATATGTACAGCTTGTTTTAAAACAGGTCTAATGAAGTTCTTAATTGAAAGTGCTTAGCTATTTTATTAAAAAGAAATTACATTGTTTTAGAGTGTTTTTACAGGACAGTATTCTTGACTCTGCATCTGTATAGAACTTAAAACTAAAATATTTACTAAACAGAATTACATAAATAATATTTGCCCTCCAAACAGTAGGAATGAAAGTCTTAGCAGCAAGATAAGTATGTCTTTCTCTTTTAGTGTGGTATGGGGAAGGACTGGTAATGCATTTTTAAGGAACAACTGTCCTCAAAAGTTGAAAAAAATAAAAAAAATGTTGATTATATCTTAATCTTTTTTGCAGTATTAATATTGCTGAATTACAATAAAACTGTCCATTATAATGTTCTAATTTACTACAACCCAAAATGGCCTGGGTGCTGTCACACTGACATGACTTTACTTTGCTGTCAAAGTTTTTGCTTTCCGGATGGAGAGCAAATATTTATGGGGATATAGACTGCATTTTAGTGAGAGCAGTTGCTGTTGTAATTTTGCTTCACTGGCTTTCAGTAAGTGTAGTGTGGTGCCCAACTATTCACTGTTTTTTTTTCAAAAGCAGTAGTTTATCTTTTGCAATGAAATCCTTTTTTGTTACTTACAATTTCCAGCACACATTTTAAAGGAATTAAGCTTACAGACTGCCCTTTTTCTCCAGAGGTTGCACAATGGTTTCACAACTACCTATCCAATTAATCCTAGACTACATATGGAGCTGATGATTCCTCAGTAAACAGAAAATTTTCCTGCAAAGTTCAACACGGGTCTGTTCTTGAGCAGCTTATATCCTCATTATTAATGATCTCCCTTGGGATCTTCCAACACTTCACTGTGTAATGTATGCAGATGATGTAGCATTCACTAGGCACTGGAAATCAACTCAAGAATTCTCTACAAATCTACAGTTTGATATTGAAGTACTTTAGAACTAGTTTGCTAATAACAAACATCTTTTAAATACCATCAAGACTGCTGTCACTCTGGCACAACTCAAAAGATTAAATGCTCCACTATCTCTGTTATCGCTGAACCCATTTTTAACATTTTACCTACAACCACCTCTCAAAGACACTTAAGAATTGTGTTAGATACTTCTTGCTCTTTTACTCTTCACAAAGTACTAGGATAACTTAAAGCAGCCTGTTCAATAGCCAATCTCATCACTCCAGAAGCCAGACACTCCACAGCCTTCAATCTAGTCATTCCTAGGATCGAATACAGACTGCCCCTTATTTTTACAAACTCAGCTGCTAATACCACATTACTACTAACCACCAGGAATGAAATATTATGCTTCATCAACCTAGCTGACAATAGAATCATCACTTGAAGGATGAAAGCAGAATTTCAAAGAGTGAGTCACTTAACATGTAACAATGATTTTTTAATACTGAATGTGAAGCTATGAAAGTTAGACTTATGAAAGAGGGTATCTGCAGGAAAGGGTTAATAAAATGATGTTAAAAGTCAAAAATATCAGAAAACAAATGTGGCAATTCTATTGAGAGTAGTAAGTGTAATAAAAGCAATATAATGAATAATAAAAATGATTTTTCCTTAGTTTGTTCTTTGGAAAATTTGGTGGATGAAAAAAATATACCGAGAATAATAAAACATAATTGGATGTTCTTGATGAATTTCCAGATTTAAAAAGTATTATTGGTGAGAGCCCTATTTTTATTTCTAAAAGGGGTAAAAATTTGAAAAGGTATTTTTATAGGAATAGTTGTATTAAAAATAATCTGGTAGAATCTAATAAAGGAATGTTTAAGTGTGCTAGCTGCAATTTTTATAAATATGTTATTGAAAATAACAAGATAGTGGTGGCAGCTAGGAATTATGAGATTAAATTACATAATAGATATAACTGTAAATCTAAATTTGTGGTTTATATTGCCATTTGTAGTTTATGTCATGTGTTTTATGTTGGCAGAACCATTAAAGAGTTTCAAATGAGAATTTTTGAACATGTATGGGCAGTAGAGAAGATGGAGTTAAGTAATGCTCCAGGTAAACATGTGAAACAAAAACATTTGGGACATTTACATAGCATGCAATTTTGTTTTTCTGTCATTGATTAAGTTTATAATTTTGATATGAAATATGATGTTGAAGATGAATTGAATTGGAAGGAATACTGCTGCAAGTGAGGTTAAATGCTTACATTGTTCCTGGTTTAAATGATAGGGAGAACTTTAAAGTTGTACTTAAAAGGAAAGGGTTAACTCATTAAGGAGTTAGTTATCATGCGACTTGAATAATTTATTTAAATGGTGTTTTAATTTTGTACAACTTGGTCTGATGAAGTTCCACATATGGAATGAAAGCACTTACCAGATATTTGTCTTTTCATGATTAATAAAGGTTATTTTGTTTTTAAGTCATTCATTATTTATTATTTGTACTTATACAATTGTTAGCGTTTGTTTTATTAGGCCTTTTATTGTGTATTTTTTGCATTTTTATAACGACCTTTTTGAACTCTGCTTCAGCGTCTCAATCAAATTCTAGTTTTTTTGGTTATTCCCTCTGGTTTTACACCTTCCTGATACTTCAGGGGATTCATTATTGGATGATGGTAACAGTTTGGTTGAAAAGATTGTTTCCCAACTAGATAGAGACTGGCCATTATTAAATGGCTCACTGGTACTTGATGGAGTTTCCTTAAGGGTGGTACCAAAAAGCGTGGTAAATAATGGAGTTGATAGTGTGCCTACGGACAGTTTCCTCTGCAACTGTCTGAAAAGCCCTATTAATCCTTTTGTTGTTGATAAGAGAGCCAAATGCATACTCTCAGAATTTGACTGCAAATTTATTAATTTGTAGAAGAGCCTATTAGATCATACAAAGGCTCAATGGGATGTCTTGTTTTTTGAAACATGTTTGGCAGTTAAAATAATTCCCAGAGGCTTAAGAGTCCAGAGAACACTGTCAGGTGACAAGCTTTCAAATGAATTAATTTATGCTTAGAGAACATTGAATGAAAGCACAGGGCTGCAGTATGTTCAGTAGCTTATGGAGGAGCAAAAATGCTCAATAGCAACTTTAAGTAATATGGATGTTACGAGTTATAATTATCTGAAGGGGCTGACTTCAGTTGATAACTTTGAAATTAAGTTGTATAGGATTCTTGAGAAAGCTAAAAATGAAGTAGAAAAAAAAATCAGGAATTTAATTGAGACAAAAAAAGATTACGAAGAAGGGGTGAATTTTGTTCTGCTAAAGTCCAGTGCTTCTAATGATGGATCTAGAGGAGAAACTGTAGTACCAACTGGAAAAGAGTTGTATGCCTTGGGTAATGTGGATTCCATCAAAGCTGATGCAAGTAGAATGAGAACAAATTCAGAAGATGAGACATATAGTCATAAGCAAAGGAACATTCCAGAGCAGAGTAATCATAAGGGCCAACATGTTTTGCATAAGATTCTACAAGAAATGGATAGCAGGCTTTTGGAGAAGATTTTTAGAATGTAGAAGTTGACTAGGATGGAAGAATGGGGAAGAAAACATGGGCACAAGTTGCAGCACAGACTCCTTACTTTCAGAGACAAAAAGGAAAGAAATCTTGGTACAAAAATTGAAATTTGGATTATTATCACAACAAGCATCAAAACAGGAATTATGTGAGCAACAATTATGGAGGAAAATCAATGATTCGACAATTAAGAAAGCTACTGTTAATAATGCATTTAAAGTTATGAATTTGTCAAAGACTGTTTTAAATTATGACCATTCAATGGTCTTCAGCAAAAGTTTGACTTTTGTGCCTTCAGTTAGGGCAAATTTCATTTATTCTATTAATTTTTTAAGGGAGTATGTAAGGAAGCTTAATTTGAAAATTATTTGTGAATTATGTTGCATGTGACAAAGAACAGTTTAGACAATCTAGTGTTTTTAATCCACCCCTTAGACCTGAATTATATGGTTTTTCATGCACATGTGAAAATGATGTTAGTGTTTTGTTGAGTAAAAAGGCTAGTCCTTATTTTTATAATTTAACTATAACAGAAAATCTGCATTAATGGAGTTAAAAAGTATTACTGATGTGTATGTAACTAAGGGCAATAAAGGAATTGCAGTGGTCATATTAGATGCTGTTTTTTATTATTATGAGCAATTAAGAAGAATTTTGACTGATCAGGCTTTTTAAGAAAAAGTGACTTGGCCAGAAGTAAAAAGACCCTACAGTATTATAGATTCCTGTACTGAAGAATGGCTTTTAGAAGGGATTATTAATTTAAATACAGCTGAATTTTTTTCAAAATTTACGTCCGAAATTAACAAGGTTTTTTGGCCTTCCTAAAGTTTACAAGAACCTGGATGAAACTACGTTTAGACTTATAATGGACAATCAAGGGAGTAAAACTGAATCTATGGCAGTTTATAGTGATAAGTCTTTGCAATACATGGTATGTCAAAGTGAATCATATATTAAATATTCCTTTGATTTCAGCGAGTTTATTAGTAAGGCTGAAGTAGCTGATACTCTGTTGCTTGTTACAGCTGATATGGTATCATTGTACACTGTAATTTCAAATGACAAGAGTCTGGAATTTGTTAAAAAAAATTATGAGCTTCAAGTTTATTTAATGTGGAAAAAGTGAGTTTTTTCACAGTGATGCTTGATGTCATTTTGACAAATAATCTTTTTACTTTTGGAAATTAAATATTTAGACAAAATTGTGTGGTGATGGGAGCAGTGATGTCCCTGAGCTATGCTAAAGTTTTTATGACTGGCTGGGAGAAGGAGTTTATTTACAAATCTAACTTTTATAGCAAAATAGTAGTTTTTAAATAACCCAGCCACTGGGGATACACAAGCCAGTGCATTTCTTTGTGCCAGTCCCAAGCCCAGATAAATGGGGAGGGTTGCGTCAGGAAGGGCATCCAGCGTAAAATTTTGCCAAATCATACATGCGGACAACAGTACTGATATACATATCGGATCTGTCAAGGCCTGGGTTAATGACTGCCGCCAACAGGGTGCTGGCAGAAATTGGGTTACTGTTGGCCGAAGGAGGAGAAGAGGGGGAAGGCATGCCTGAAGGCAGGTAAAGGCTAGGACTGTGATAGTGAGGGTCAGAACTTTGAATGTTGGCAGTATGACTGGTATAGGGAGAGAGCTAGCTGATACGATGGACCGACGGAAGGTTGGTATATTGTGTGTGCAAGATACCAGATGGAAGGGGAGCAAGGCTAGATGTATCGGAGGCAGGTTCAAATTGTTTTATCATGGTGTGGATGGGAGGAGAAATGGCGTAAGGGTTATCCTGAAGGAACAGTATGCTAAGAGTGTTTTGGAGGCGAAAAGAGTGTCAGATAGAGTGATGTTTATGAAGCTGGAAATTGATGGTGTAATGATGAATGTTGTTAGAGCATATGCTCCACAAGTTGGGTGTGTGATGGATGAGAAAGAAAAATTTGGAGTGAGTTGGATGAGGTGATGATCACTGTACCCAAGGGTGAGAGACTGGTGATTGGAACAGATTTCAATGGGCATGTTGGTGAAGGGAACAGAGAGGATGAGGAAGTAATGGGTAGGTATGGTGTTAAGTAAAGGAATGCAGAAGGTCAGATGCTACTGGATTTTGCGAAAAGGATGGACATGGCTGTGGTGAATACGTATTTTAACAAGAGGGAGGAGCATAGAGTGACATACAAGAGTGGAGGAAGATGCACACAGGTGGGTTATATCTTATGTAGAAGGGCCAGTCTGAAGGAGATTGGAAACTGTAAAGTGGTGGCAGGGGAAAGTGTAGTTAGGCAGCATAGGATGGTGGTTTGTAGAATGACATTGGTGATCAAGAAGAGAAGGATGAGTGTGAGGGCAGCACCAAGGATCAAATGGTGGAAACTGAAAAAGGGTAATTGTGAGGTGGAGTTCAGGGAAGAGTTAAGACAGGCACTGGGTGGCAGTGAAGAGTTACTGAATAGCTGGGTAACTATAGCAGAGCTAGTAAGAGAGATGGCTAGAAAGGTGCTTGGTGTGATATCTGGAAAAAGGAAGGAGGACAAGAAGACATGGTGGTGGAATGAAGGACAAGGAGACATGGTGGTGGAATGAAGAAGTACAGGAGAGTATACAGAGAAAGAGGTTGGCGAAGAAGAAGTGGGATTGTCAGAGAGATGAAGAAAGTAGACAAGAGTATAAGGAGATGAGGTGCATGGCAAAGAGAGAGGTGGCGAAGGCTAAGGATAAGGCGTATGAAGAGTTGTATGAAAGGTTGGACACAAAGGAGGGAGAAAAGGACCTGTACCTATTGACCAGACAGAGGGACCGAGCTAGTAAAGATGTGCAGCAGGTAAGGGTGGCAGGGTAAAAAATAGATTGGAAGGTTGAGGCATTATCCAGGGAAGAAAATGAGTAACTAAAAAAAAAAGATACAGTAGAACAGATAGAAAGTATTTTTTAAGAAGCTGAATGATAATTCTGTTCCAGGCTGGATTGCATTCATTATAAATGTTTAAAAAACATGGAATAAAGATCAGGAGGAAATGTTACTGAAAATATTGAGTAAGTGTAAAAGGGGGAGCTTATTTATTAAAATATTTATGATGGGACAAATAAGATGATTTTGAAAAAGTGAATAGAGAAATTCTAAAGAATTGGAGACCTATTACATTAATGAATGTGGATTACAAAATAATAATGAGAATAATACAAGCGAGATTTGAAAACATATTGGTTAATGTGTGGAGGGGGATGTTTACTGGATTAAAGGTAGACAGATTAGAGAAATGATAACAGTTAATGAAGTGGTGTATAGCATTAAAGGAGGGGTGGATATGAGAATTGTAGGATATGATGTGGATAATGCATATGATAAATAGTGAAAGAGGGCAGTTAGGGGATATGCTGGATCAATATGGGATTGATTGATAGATCAGGCATTTGGAAAGATAGTAAATGAGAATACTGTGACATGGGGTGAGTTTGGTATAATGGCTAAGATCTGCACAAGGTAAAGGGGTTTGATTCCGATGTCAGGTTATTGGCTAGGCATAAAGCTGCCCTTTAGGGCAGTTAGTCTAGTATTCACCTATGAACCTATTATAGTTAACGGGCGGCTGGGAGAAACAAGAAATTAATTCAAAGAGGACTGAGTCAAGGATGTCCACTAAGTAGCTGGATGTTTGACTTAATCATGAATGTGATGGTAGAACAATTAAGCAAAGGACCTGCTATGGGGAAATAGAAATATAAAGGTGAAAGACAAATGCCATTAATAATGACAATCATTACAGCCAAAACATAAAATGATTAGTGGAATTACTAAAAGGTTATTTAATGGTTGGAGTATGCAATTTTATATATTAGTAATGACAAAAGTAAAAGGTTTAGAGAGGTGGTTAAAGTGCCAGGAGTGTACGTAATTAAAAATGAAATAGAAATACTAGCAATAAGTTTAGAGAGTATGGCATGATCAAAAAGTAATGGTAGGGTCTGTTAGAGGAAATACAAGAAATAAGTAAACAAGGAAAGTTGTTTAGACTGAGCTTTAAGAAAAGAGCATACTTAATATGTATTGTTATTTTGGGTAAATTGGGGTATTTAGGATCATTTGCAGCACTTCCAGGGGAGATGGAGAAAAGGCTGCTATAGTCGGTGTTCAATATTGCATGAGGGACAAAGTTAAATCCAGTTTAAAGAGGAGTAACTGATAATGAAACAGAGAAAGGTGATTTGAATTTAAAGATCTCAGTAATGCTTCATTGTCTCTACAGTGGATTTTGAAAATGTTGAAATATGAAAAGGATGGACGTGACAATGTTAGAAATCAAATAGTATGAATTCTGGCAGGAAATTAAAATTCAAAATGGAATAAAAAGTAAAGGAAAAGAAGAGGCTATGAAATGCGAAAGAAAAATAAGAGAATGGAAGTTTGAGATAGATGGGATAGAGCAAAAGAGAATGGTTTGATACAAAACGATTATGTCAAAATCTATGATGATCCTTGGGGAAATTGGAAATACATGTGAAAGAAGCTATTAGAGTGAGAAGAAAAAGATTTATAGACGGCGAGGAGAGGCAGGATTTTTTTGGTGATTAATGTTAAAAAAACAAACAAAAAAAATGCAAAATGAATGAGCACACATAAAATGCAATGTAAAAGACACAATAGAACATGTGTTTTTGGAATTGCCAAGAGTAATAACATTGTGGAATATGTTGAAAATGTATATTTTTTGAAAATACTAGGGAAAGTGAGAAGCGAAAATATTACTTATAATTAGAAAAAATGTGAAATGGGAATGAAGGCTCTAAAAGATTAGATATTATGTATGGCTATTATTTTTCAGATTTGGCAAGCAAGGACTAAGGAAATTATAGTTGTGTACACTTAATTAATATTGATGTTCAAGAGTATTCACTGTTGAAGTCCTGACTGATGGGATTTCCTGCCATGGAGCCCTTGATGGGCCTGACTACCAAGAATTTCCTCCCCCTCCAGGAACCAGCAGATGCCCTGACCGAAGTCAGGACATCTGGGTATAAAGGGAGTTAGCTGGCATCACAACTTCAGTACTTTCTTGCTTACAAAGCAAGTAGCTCTTAGCTGGTCCCCAATATCAAGGGCCTTAGTCCCAGGACACTACAGTATTTAACCTTAAGCCTAATCTGAGCAGAGGAGAGAAAACAATTTGAATCTAGAGATGAAAATGCTCACCCTAACCTTTGGGGCAAGAGGGGAAGGAGAAAGGGAAATAATACTGCAACAGTGAATACACTAGGACATCTACATTTGTGGTAACTGGATACAACGGTTCTTCGTGTTTCACTTTTGCAGTCCTGACTGATGGGATGACTTTCAAATCTGATAAGAAATTGGATAGAAAATATTATGGAAAGGATCTGATGCCTTGAAAAATTGTAGTGACAGACATAGCTCTAGACTTGGAATAGGCTGGAAGGTGACAGTATTTGGTAAAGGTATGCACAGAGGACCAAGTAGCTGCTTCTAAAATATTCTTAGTGACCACCCCTTTGGGAAAGGCTGTAAATGTAGCAGTAGTCCAAGCAGAGTGTGGTGGCTTTTTTCCATAGTTGTTGTAGTAAAACAAAATGCTGTGGGAGATCCATTTGGAAATTGTTTGTTTAGAAATTCCTTCAGAGTTACAGGCAAAGGCTACAAAAAGCTGTTCAAATTTTCTGAAATTTTTTGTTCTGTGCAGGTAGTAAATTAGTTGTCTATGGACATCCAATGAGTGAAGGATTCTTCCCTCTTATTTTGAGGGTTAAGAAAGAAGGTTGGTAAGTGGATGGTGTGGTTCAAATGGATCTCTGTAACAACTTTATGCATATTAGAGGGGTGGGTTCTAGGAGAGACTTTGTCAGGGTGGAATGTAAGGAAAGGTTCTACACACATAAGGGCCTGAAGCTCTGATACTCTTCTAGCTGAAGCAATAACTAGCAAAAAAAACTGGCTTCCAGTTCAAGAACTTGATGTCTTTGAAGGCAGCTGGCTCAAAAGGAGGGAGGGGTGAGCTTCTTCAAAATGAAATTGAGATCCCATGGAGGAATAGGTGGCTTTGTCTGGTATCTAATGTGAATAACTTCTCTCAGTAACCATTTCATGAGTGGACGGGAAAAGAGGGGTTTGAGAGGGAAGATAGGCTGAAATGACTGAAGCATGAATTTTAATGAAGGGATGAGAAAGCCCTTTATCAAAAAAATCTGATAAGTATGAGAGACCAGAGAGTGAAGATGGTACTGACCCATTTGTCTGCACCATATGCTAAATCTCTTCTATTTGACAGAGTAAGAGTTTCTTGTACTAGGTCTCCTGGCTTCTTTTAGAATGCCTAACACCTGTTTGTCAAGGGATGTCCCCATTCAGGAGGTCAAAATATGATCCAATCTGTCAGTTTGAGTGTTCAGTTAAGGGTGTATAATGGTGCCCTTGTTTTAAGTGAACAGGTCACTTGTTGGGGCAGTGGCCATGTTTTTTCTTGCTGAGACTGAACATTACATGATACCAGTGTTGCCTTTGCTAGTCTGGGGCTATTAGAATGACCATTGGCCCTTCCTCTCCTATTTTCAGTAATACCCTGGGGAGTAGGGGTATCGGTGGAAAAACATAGAGGAATAGACCTGTCCAAGGGACGTCGAAGGCATTTGTCCTCCAGGCCAACTTGGTTTTGGTGCTTGAGCAAAACTTTTTCAAGTGAAAGTTTCTTTTGTGGCATAAAGGCTTATCTTTGGCAGAACTCATTCTCTGGCTATGATGAGAAAAACTTCCTGACAAATTTGCCGCTTGTGAGGGTCTGTCAGACTCCTGCTTAGGTTATCCACCAGTTGATTTATTTCCCCTGGTAGGTACTCAGTCATGAGGTGCAGACCTGTGGAGTTTGCAGTTTCCCAAAGTTCCATGGCTAGGTGACAAAGAGGGTAAGAGTGAGTCCCCCTTGCTTGTTTACATACCATATTACCATGGTATTGTCAGTCTTTACTAGGAGTACACCTGGTTTCCACTGGTATTTTAATGCAATCAGGCCTTTTTGGACTGTCAACAGCCCTTTTAGGTTGATGTGTTTCTTTTTGAACTAGGTGTCCCATCTGCACTGTGTCCATAAGTTGTTGTAGTGTGCTCCCCAGGCCATGCCCGAGGCATCTGTGGTCAATGTTTGATTCTAAGGAATTATCTTAAAGGTGAGGCCAGGCTCATTCTTGAGACAAGGAAGATGCTTCACTCTGAAGTTGAGGGATTGGGAATGCTGGCACCACACATTTATGACGTACCACTGTAGTTTCCTCATGTGGAGTCTGGCAAGGGACATCATGAGGATGCAAGAGGCCACGTGACCAAAGGCTCATAGGAACTCTCTGGCAGTAAGGTGGATCCTTTGAAGATGTTTTGGGAAATATTTTGAAAACAGGCGTCCAACAAAGCCCCCAGAAACACAATTCTGTTTGTGAGGGGTGGTCTGAGACTTTTGGAAATTGATGGTAAACCCAAGATTGGCTAGGGTTTCTTGAGTGTATAACAAATCCAATTTCATTTTTTTTAGATTTGTTGCTCAAATGAGGTAGGGATAAATCTGAATGTCCTTTGATCTGCAGAAGGCTATCACTGGAGCTAGGCATTTTGTCAATACCCTGGGTACAGAAGACAAGCTAAAGGGCAGCGCACAAAACTGATAATTTTTCTCATATGCTCTTAAGGATAAGAACCTTCTGTGAGGTTTTTCTATAGCAATGTGGAGGTATGCATCTTTAAGTCCAGCGTAACCATGTTGGCATTGGGGGAAATCATGGGCAACAGTTTTTGAAGGGTCAGCATTTTGGAATTTTGGTACCTGCAAGAATCTGTTGAGTTTTGACAGGTCCAGGATAGGTCACCAGGCACCTCCTTTTTGAGGGACTAGAAACAGCCTTGAGTAAAATTCATTTCCCTCTAATCTTTTGTGTACTCATTGCACAGAACCTTGGGTACACACTAGCTAAATTTGTTATGTGGCCTCTGTCTTTTGATTACTGATTTTTTTCTGACTTTTAATTTGTTTTAACTCAAAATGATGATAGCTATGAGCAAACTGAAGTGCTTTTTTTTCACCTACAGTATGTTTCTATTTCCACCAATTCAATATGTGCCCCCAAAAGTGGCAGTAGTACTTACATTGCATTTTCTTTGCAATTGGCATTCTTGAATAAAAAGTATGCTGTGGTGAGAAAAACATACGATTTGGTGGGTACTCTTTATCCAAAAATAGGACTAACAGTACACAACAATAAAATAACAAAATATGTAGATAAACACATGTAGTAATGTACTGTGCATTCAACTTTTCCAAGATCAGTTTTCAAAAAAATATATATCTTTATGAAGATAACTATTATTTTCTGATAGTTTTGACTGATTTTACTTATGTTACTTGAGGCTTTCTTCTTCTTGTTAAAGTGTCCTACAGAACACATCAGATCTTACTTAATATGCTGTTTTTGTCTCAGATAACTTAATCTCACTAGAACAGCCACTGGATATATTTGGTTCCTCTGTCAACGGGTAGCAGAACATTTACCTACCTTGGGTACTTTGTTAATTCTTTATTATACGAGAAGTAGGGAACCAGACATACAATACCCATGACATGTTTTTCACTCATTTAACTTATATTTCCATTTCCGGCTGTGCAGTTTCATCTGACTTTGTTCTTTTGAGTGGTACTGTCTTGCCATGTAGGTGGAGGTTTTCAGTGACATGTCCTGTTTTTCACCATGCCAGCCCCAGTGAATCTGGCTTGGTCCTGAGCTACAATCAGCACTGCTGTAAAACAGTACCATGATTACTGCACTCTTGGATCAGACATTTATATTTTCCTTTAATCGCATCACATTGCCCTCTGCATGCATTATCTAGAGTTTTTCCAAAACATGGTAACTAGTATTTATGTCAGTGTAGCCCCGTAGCCCAAAGAGGGGATTCCCACATATAAAATTTCAAGCGAATAAGAATGAGATGGCATCAGCACATATTCAAGAATTGTTTGAGTGGTTGCTACTTGGATATGGAAAAGTTCTTACGTTTTAGCATCTTGACAGACTTGCTTCTTGTGTCATTTCTAATCATAGGTCCCTACTTGGTTTAGAGTGTTCTGTTCCACTTTATGTACCCATTACGACACTTTGTAACTTGGGTGCTCTGATACATTTTCTACCCCTTTCTACTACTATCATGCGGGTAATTTCTCAGCAAAAAGTTATGCAACCTTTTTAGTAAGGATATGTTCTCATAATTCTATTGTATCACTCACTGACATATCTGTAGGGATAGCACTAATCATAAGCTCACAGACGTTAATGAATGGGGCCCCACACACGTAATGTGGTGCATCTAGTAAAGTCTATGTATGTATCCCACCTATGCTATCCCTATACTGATATTACCAAGGGTAAAGTTCACTGAACCTTTGCTGAAGTCACTCAAGGAAAACAGTATTTTACTTAGGTTTTTATTTAAAACATGACTATACATAACAGCAATGAGTGGAAGGAAAATGTAGCATGGCACCAGAGATGACACATGGCAAACTGTATAATGTTAAGCACAGAAAGGAGCAACTTCTGCCTCTGTCTTGTGAAAAAAGTGCTTCCATGAAACATGGGAATGGTTGCAATATGAAGCAATAATGAACTACACCTGCATGGAAATATGAAAAATCTGGAGAGTCCAGAAAACTTGCATTTTACAGTGCTTTCCCTTTGACAGAACATAAAAGGAGAACCCACACATATGAATCCTTTGAGTAGGATAAGTAATTTACCAGTAGGGGGCGCTACCAGTAGGAGACGTCATAATCCCAGTAAAATGATAACATCTGAACAGCAACTGCTAACACTTACATGAAGTTTCACATCATCCAAGCTCAGCGTTACTCCTTTGTCATTGTTGTTCTTCCTATGCTGCTTTTTACATTTGAAAAGTCGACAAAATTTGTGCTTTAGCACCTAAAGACAAAACAAAACATAACAATTTTATTGAAGGTACATTAATATATATTTCAAATACCTAAGTTTCTAGGATGGTTGACATTGAATATATTGCATCTGTATCTTCTTTCCAAAAAAAAAAGTGATAATGCAAGTTTTGTTCAGTGTCATTTGTTACAAAGTCACATTCATCAAAGCTTGCTGAAATGCAGCTATACGAGAAACACAACATACTTTTCTACTTCCTCCAATTGCTAAGATGTTCCAATCAGCTGTTAATTGCCATAGATGAAAAAAGATACTGTACCAAGTATAAGGTTGCTTCTACTGTACAGCAGTCTACCACCAGGTAGATGTTTCCCATGTAGCAGTTTAATTAACCCAGACACCACCCCCATAGTCAAAGACATCACATACCCACATTAAAACCAGGCAGATTTCCATAGGAAGGTAGTGCTATCACTTCAAGGGTTCATTGGTTTAACACTGTTGTAATAATTTTATTACTGCTCCCCACTTCTCTCTTCACCTAATGTTTTTTGAGGCATTTGTGTGGTTGAGATTAGCGATGTATTAGTGATCACTGAAACCCATTTCTCACTACAGTCACTGAAAATTTACATGTTTGTCTCTCATTATGACTTAAGCCTCTCTTCTAGAGAACAAATAAAATAATTACTGTTAAGTAAGAGCTATCTGAAGACTCCCAGCCTTGGATGTGTAATAACATATCTGCTAAGAACACAAAGACAGAACATAATATGTTGATATACAGGAAAACTGACCAATCAATAGATTCTTTCTAACCCTCTGCAGCTTGTGCAGCACACCATATGGATGAGGTAAAATGTTGCGTGTGAAGTAATGATTCAAAGACAATGAGTGACACACAAACAAACAGCAAGACAGCATAATCAGAATCTCTTCATGAGATGCAGACAAACCTTCCCTCAGGGAAAACTACAAAAATGGATACAGCAACAGCATCTCAAGGTAGAATTTGCCCTTCCTATTTCCATAACCCAAAAACCTTAGTGTCAAAGTTGTGCCTGGGATTCTCTACACACTTGATGGTGGATGAAAAGCTTTACCACAGACACCTTGTTTACCTTTTGGCCATGGCTGCATGCAGCTAGATGCTAAATGAAAGCAGTGTAACTACAAGTTAGACCAATAAAGTGTACAGTACTTCACTACAAAGGTAAAATGGGAGATGCATGCATTGTAGACAGGCAATTCACTTCATAGGATTTTGAAGTTAGGTTTTTCATTTATGTTAGACTTGTTAGGGTTAGGATTAGGATCGGAGTTTTAGGGTGAGGTTCAGGGAGTGAATTTTAGTGTTAGGATTAGGGATGGAGTTTTAGGGTAAGGGTTTGTGAATGTTAGGACTAGGGGCAAAGTTTTACGGTTAGGGCTGGGGGATCGAGTTTTAGGTTAAGGTTAGGGATAGCAGTTTAGAGTTCAGAGGGAGTTTCAAGTTTATGGATAGAGTTAAGGTTTACAGTTGGAGCTAAGGAGGGAGTGCTTGCATCGTACATTTCAGTCACTCTAGTTACCAACGACAATGAGCATACCTCATATTTATTTGACATTTGTTGACTGGGATACTCCGAGCTGGTGCCCTTTTTCAGCAGAGGTCTGGAGAAAAAAAGCTCCACAATAATACACAGAAGAATAATACAGTAACCACTATAACAAATCCATAGTTCTGAATTTAGAATAAACAAAGTTTTAAATCACAAGGGTAAAGAAATGAATCAGTTTGTTCAAAATGAGTTCAAATAGCAAACTAAAAGCAGTTAGATAAGATTATTGGATGGTGCAGAGGTGCAGTGGTTTGCATTGTCACCTCACAGCAAGAGGTTCTCTGGTTCTATTCTCAGCTGGGGTGCCTTCTGTGTGGAGGCTGCATGCCTTCCCTGTGTTTGTGTGGGTTTCCTCTGGGTGCTCCGGTTTCCTCCCATGTTACAAAGACATGCGTCTGGAGCATTTCTCGATGGGCCTCTGCTGAAAATTGGCACGTTCAAAGTTGGACATTCCTGGCCAACCAATAAATTATTTACAATCTGGTTTCTAACATACAGCAGGAGAGTAAGTTGTTAGCAAATTCATTTATCCAGGCGGTGTACAGAGTATAGTGACAGCATTTTGACAATTGGTACTATTATAGTATTTTATATACAGAAAAAGGACTGTCTGAGGATTTAGATTTAGTAGTCAGGAGTGGAAAGTGAGGTTGAAAGCAGATTTACCAGAAGTACTAGAGTTTCAAAGAGGGAGGAGAGGTAAGGTTGAACAGGAGGTGAGTTAGTGAAGAGGGTTATGTAGAAGGGTCAGTTGTGGTAGTTAGGCTAGGTGAAAGGTATGGCTAGGAAGTTCAAGGAGTGTGTTTACAATGGCATGTCCAGGTGTTTGTTAGAAAGTCTTTCAGCTCAATTTTGAATTGTTGTGGGTGGTTTATATTTCTAATAGCAGGGGAAGTTTGTTCCAGGACAGGAATTGCAGATATTTTGTCCAATTGTTCTTTTTGGCTTGTAAATTACTAATAGATTTTGGTCAGCGCTTCTGAATGTCCTGGGAGGGGTGTAGAGGGAGTCAAGTGAAGAAATAGGACAGAGGGAGGGCTTGTAGAGGATGGAATATATGATCAGTATTTGAGAGAGAAGCAATTAGTGGGGAAATTCTAACCAGTTTAAGGTCTCTTGAGAGTGTTAGTGGTGGGATTCACATTCCAGGAGGTAAGAGTTGCACCTACATGGTAGAAGTAAAGATCACTACCTTTTAATTAGTATACTTCTGTTCACCTTCTCAGGCCTTAGTGTCATTTTTATGGACATTTTTCCATGTCACAGCTGTGACTCATGAATGATGCCATTTGTGTACTCCTTTTCTCCGGACACAGTTTCATTCAGAACTGAAAGTGACCACTGCATATTGAACACAGACACTTTTTCTTGTGCTACAGAGAAACTACCTGCCTTTATTTTTTTTCTTATCTAAGTTTTGTTCCACTGCCCATTGACTAATAAGTCTTCCTGCAATGGGACACAAACACAGTTGTTCTTCCGGTGTGAGAGCCTGTCCAAAGGGGAACATCATTCAGGTAGCCAAGATGTTAACTCGTGCAGTTGTCAATGCTCACTGTTCACCCTTCCAGATAGGGGTCATGTGTGTTTCAGAATGTACATATTTATATATGGAAGGCACTACTTTTGTCAAATGGCATTTTTGTCAACATCTGTTTAGTTGACACAATTTGGTCGACTAAAGAAGTGCATGATATCTTTCAACAGAAGTAGCAGATCAGATGATTCTAGGGATTAGGGAATTTGCCTTGCTCCAATGATTGTGTGATCTTGGAGTTAGAATATATAATTAGCAGAGGGAATGGAGGATATGGGGGGGCTTGCACCCTTGCAAAAAACTATATTTTTATAACTTTTTTGAATACACCTAGATTAATGGTCAGTGCATGCATAGTAACATGTCAACATAAATAATGTCGATCATTTATTGTCGACATTATCCACGCCAATAAAGGTGCAGTTCGATAAAGTTAAGGAAATCCATTTAATTATGGGAAAAGATCAAGATTTAGTAAGTAAAAACCTGCAACATAAACATAATCCTAACAAAGACAGAAATACAGAAAGATGTGTTTGTGTAAACATCTAGATTGTTTAGAATGTATGGGGTATACTGTGACAATGAAGACTTCAGCTACATGTCAAACAGTACTTAACCAAAGGCTGATGAAATTCTTTTCATTTCTAAGTAATTTAAAACCTTTATTTATTACCACGTTTTAATTTGCATATACTGTGCAGTCCCAATGTATGGAGCACTTGTTATTTTGGCACTCATTGCTGACACATCCATTTTAAAATTATATGTTTATATGATACCAGCGATCAAGCCTCATGTTTGACAATCAGTGCTTGCATTCAATGTTGAATATCTTGGCATTGTTAAGCATGTAAATGTTACATTCAACCATCAAACTGATGAAATTCTTATCAATAATATTTACACATTGTGCACTATGATGTTCAGTTCACTATTTACAATATTTGATTTAATCATAAGAATATCAGTGTAGACTGAACGCTGATATGAACTTAACAGAAAAGATGATGTTCTACATGCAAAAACAAAGTATACATAATAGTGGGACAGAGGCTTAAAGTTAGCAAATGAAACTATATAGTTCATATTTCATTTGCAAATTTGTATTTATAAGCATTTAAAGTGTACAGTGTCTGATGATGGAGACTGGAAGCATTAAACATTTGAGCCCAGTTTGGTTCTATAGGTGATAGGGCATCTTAGCAACTGAGATTCCTTGACACTTGTGTTCGCTGAAACTAGGTGATATTTGGCAAACACAGAAATATCTAACATCACCATTCCATTTTTAATCTTGTCTGCTTTGTCCAAGATCCTGAGATGCAGTGGTCTTATTAAAGTGTGGCTCTGCAGATTAGGATCATGATTCTCAGCCCTTCAAAAATCTGTATTTCTTGACTAGGATTTTTGGGGCATTATTAAGAAATATCTGTTAAGGAAGCAGAATTCTGGATCAAGTAATAGTTATATACATATCAAAGATGTGCAGATGTATGTAATATATATGCTTTCAAAATATATTTAGGGAGTAATGATGAAAGAAAACCAATAGAACAGAATATGAAGAAAATATGGAGAAAGCTGCAGCATTTCAATACACCTGCAAACATCTACATATAGTATTACAGAGTCGGGCAATTATTTTCGAAGTTTTTTTTTTTTTTTCCTACTGAAACATCTGAGAAAACAATGTTCCTGGAAGACAGTTATCTTGACTGCTTCTTTTGTTTTCCAACGTCCAGTTTAAAAAATGAGATAGTATGGATGGAACTGTCACTTTGCATGCTTCCATTCTAGGTCCGCGATGATATAGCTGCAGATAAAACTGGACATCGCAAACATTTTTATAGCACTTGAATTCGAAAGCATTTCATTTTGTCTTCTTTAGCTTATTTTACAAACACATCTCATCATATATTAAGTTTATTTAGTAAATGGAACGTTTGACGTTGGGACAGAAGGCGGTAACTGTGTGGAAAGACCTGGAAAGGTCTGCAGCACGAGCAAATTCAGTTGTAAAACTTACAGCTGCTAACATAGAAACGCTGTCTGGTAGAACCACTTGAAATCTGTGATAGTAATGAATATGCTCACAAGTGAACACAGACAATGCATTAAACCTTTTGTTCACTCAGTTCAGTAGTTGAGGCAATGCTATATTAAGTTAAATTAAACTGAGTTCAATAAAGCCTACAATAGGCTTAGGTAGTCAGATATCATTACATACAGAGTCTGCCTTTTCTTCCTACGAATTGTGTGTACCTCCAGCATTTTATATTCTGGCCGCATATGAAAAGTAATGCACTATAGTACTCTTGATAATGCTGAATGCTCAAAAACATTTATCTGTAATGGTTCAATGCATCAGGCAGTACTTGAGTTGTTTAAGTCTTTGGAGATAAATAAGAAAAAAAAAAGTAATCAAAAAGCCTTGCAGAAGATAGCATGGAGTGCTGCTTTATTTAACTCAGAGCTACCACATTTAATGGGATTGCCTTTTACAATAAAATAAAGTCATCCATAGGGAAACTGTTAAACTAGGCTTGTATTGCTTGCATTCATAGAGTAATACAGAGAAACTTGATATCTTTATTAACAATGCATTCTTCAGAGCAGCACAGCAAAATTATCCTGGAATTAATGTGAAAATATTTCAGAGTGGGCACAATGTTAGGTAGAATGTTTCAGATATGTAATAAACATCAGTGTGCTTGACAATAAGCTGCAAGGGTAAGGGGATGAGTGAAGCTGAATGAAGATGATGATAGGTTTGTAGCAGCCAGGGCAAGGCAGTGGGTGAGCATGAAGATGAGGCAGAACGACAGTAGACCTCACAAGGAAGGGCAGCTGTTATGTATACTGTTAGTTCCAGACAAAGAAGGAAAAGCCAACTGAGAAGACAGCTTTGGTACTGAAGAGGAAGAATCACAGCTACTGCTGGGATATATGGAGTTTAGGATTACTGGGAGTGCTCTAAAGTTTGAAATTAGGAATAAGGGATATCATTTTTAAGAGTTTATTTGCAAAAAGTTATTTCTTTCCTAGCTCGGATACTTGATGAGGTGTCCTTCACACTAATGTAGCAGGGCTCCCCCCTGACCACAAGCTGTCTGCACAATGCCACAGGAATTATAATAGTTCATATCCATGTATATAAATCCGCTGGATCAGTGGCTCCCTCCTTGATGACAATTGATTCTTGCACAAGAGGGTTTCCAGCCAGGGATCCACCAATGCTGCTCACAGAGGCTGATTTTATTTAGAAAGAGCCCTACCCCTTAGCATACTAGCGCCTCACTGAAGGCTAGGTGGGTAGTGAAGAGTATCTATAGAATGCATTCCTACCTTGAGATGTCAGCAGAAATTCCTTCCCAGATCCAGCCATTCACCTAACCCAGCAGCCTTTCCAGAGCCAGGTCTTCACTGGAGCTATAGAGAGAGACCTGCCCTTACTGACATTTCATCTGAAAGTCCCCTCTCCTGAGAACAGCGAGCAGGAAAAGCCTTGGCATTCCTTCTCTCCCTATGTCAGACTTCAACAAGTTCTCGAATTACTGAATGACCTTGGGTTTCCTGTGCTGCAGTTAGGACCTTGCCCCCTTCACCAGTGGAGCAGGCATGGATTTACATGAAGTGGCACAGACACAAATACTGCGTGCTGGACAGGACAACATGAGGAAAGAAAAGGAAACTAAAATGAGACATTTAACTGGAATAATGATACAAAGATCAGAATGTAGTATTTCCAACTTTCTTTTTTGGCTTCATTCGTTAATCAGCTGGAGTCTCATTTTTGCTGTTCGATGTTTGAAATAATTCTCAGTCCACTTGACCCTGCTGAAATCATCTGTAGCAGACAGTAGTAGTTCGAGCCTGTTTTTGTTATTGTTCTACTCTTTGCTAATTTCAGAGCATTATAATGATTTTGTCATTACTTGGTTTGTATGCTAAGGCTTATTTTCTGTGAAATAAGTAGTTTCCATTCCACAGGGGTGGTATACTTTACTGTACCACTGGGATGAATTTTTTTGGATATTACAAGTCCCTAATTAAATTATTTCATGCACAAATTTTGGGATATTCTTTGGAATTTAATAAGTTTTGTGTAATTTGTATGTCTCAATACTTTCTGTCAAAAGCTTGCTTTATTGAGGTTTTGGCTTATTCATATATTTCTTTCTTCCTGCTCTGTGGAATTTCAGCTAACTTTAGATCAAATGAGTTGTAATTTGTATGTTTCTTATGAGTATGTCTGTGAATTTCACAATCTCCGTATGAAAAACATTTCAGGATAATTTTGAAATTTGGGATTTTTGACTGTGAGTGTTTTTGAGTTTGATGTATATTCGGATCTGTATAGCTGGAATGTTTGACCATTCGTGCAGTCTCTAAACTTCTTCAGGATCTTCACTGAGCTAGGCCTAGGAAACATCATATACGTTTCTTAATGTGGAAAAATGTTATCTGTCCTCACTCTAGATTTTTATTTAGTTGGTGTAAAGATCTAAACTTGTTGTGCCTTTGTTAATATTCTGTCTGGTGGTTTCCTCTGACAATATTAATTGTCCAGTCAGACTTTCCCCACTAACCAAATGCAAATAAATAAATAAACAAACCAACAAACAGATAAATATTTTAATGAATTTAATCTTTTACCTCAGTATTGTTAAACTTTATGACAATGACTTCTTATTTATTCTATGTTCTTTTTACTGTCTTCATATTCCAAACCGAGTTTTGAAGATCAGTAACTCAATATTTTGATGAGACTTAGGAGGAGACAATGAACATAACATGGTTAGAGCACTTAAGTGTGCATTTGCATGTATAGAGGTGGGTGATTCCTATTTGAGTATTTATTTGTTAACCGGTAAGTGGGTTGTATGGAAAGACATTTTCAGCCATGACTTGAGACACACTAGTGAGCATACAAGACAAATAAATGGAAAGAAAATAAAAGGAATTACATGGAAAAAATAATACAGTAATTCTAATTCATACAGTAACATTCATAGATTTTACAAGGTATTTACAAGAAATAGTGTAATTCCCAGATATGTAGGCCGCAGTGGTGCAGCGGTTAGTGTTGTCGCCTCACAGCAAGAGGTTCTTCAGTTTGATTCTCGGCTGGAGTTCCTTCTCCAGAGTCTGCATGTCCTCTCTGTGGCTGAGTGAGCTTTAAAGACATGCAGGTAGGTGCGTGTGGATGTGCCTTCCGTGAAGGTTGGGCATCAAGCTGGCAACGTGGCACCATAGAAATCCACCGCCAATCAATCTGCGGACCAGTGATCCATTGTGGCGACCCCTAACTGAGAAAAGCCGAAAGACATTGCTAGTGTAATTCCCAGATATACACATTCTTAGTTATTTACAGTGAATTGTCATGTTAAATTTTTAACACATGACTAAGAAAAAAATTCAAATATTTTTATGGTACTATCCAATGTTAAGAATTTTTTTTTTCTATGAGGAAAATGTCTGAGCTTAGTTTGGAAGGCTTGAATGTTTACTGCTCTCTTACTTCTAACAAGAAGACTTTTCCAGGACTCTGGCCCAATTTTGCTAAATGTATTTTCAGTAACAGTTCTACTTGAGCAATGCCAGAATGACATCTAAAGTGCCTGGTTCTGTATTAACACAGGTGAGAGATATAACAATCAGGGTAGGCTTGAAGCATATAACAATGATGTGAGCTTCTGGAAAAGAAAGACAGTCTGCATATACACCTGAAGTAAGCACTAGCTCAAGTAATCTCATACACTAAAAAAATGCCAAAAAGTGGGGTGCAGATACAGTGCACAATGGCTGGCCTGACTTTCAGATAGACTTCCAAACTCACTAACTAGGTTCAAAAAGAAAGCATGCATGTATTTTTCTGCATACTTGACATCTTTTTAAAGACACTCTGTCCCATTTAATTAAGAAAAAAAACTGCAACAGCACTTACAACAGACAAATGTACTACATCATAAAATATGCACACCTAAATCAAACTCCTAGAAAATTACAAGACTCATCTTGTTAACTGAATGTCAGCTTATGGGGGCAGTGCAGACAGTAATATTAAAATTGAATTTTACTTTTTTTTTTTTCACGTTAATTTGAGGATCCCTACCTCTACCAACCATCACTACTTTAAAAGGAAAAATAGTAAATGTATACTTTGTTAATTTTGCAGAGTTGTTCTCTTATTTCTCGACAATTTAACAGTTCTATTTCCTGTCTCTGACCTTATTCCTTCCCAAAATGAGTGGCATAGATGTCTTTTCTAGGATTTCAAGCCTGATTCTGCTGCTGATAAAATTACATTTGCAGCAGCCTGTGACCAAGACGATTTTTTTCTCTTAACGTGAGATGAGAAGGATCACAGTACGAGTGACTGATTACAAGCATCACTCTCTCTGATGATTCCGACTTGCCACTATAGCTGATTTTTTTAGATTCTTTGAAATGGCACATGCATTAATCATTTTAATATAGCACATTACTCGAATGTTGTGCTTTGTGTCAATTCTCCTTATTGTGAGATCTAAAAAACTGCATTAACTGCTAAGGTAGTTCCAGCTATTCTTATACTTACACGAGGAACATTCCTCGCTTTGAGTCTTAAGTCACTGCTCCATGCTGGCTCATGTTGAAACACAGTTCTCAGACATCCTGAATTTCACATGTGCCTGATTTTGTCTCATAGTTTTGGTCTATTCTTTGTAAAATCTGTGGTTAATAGACAACTGAGTTTCAGATTTCATACCCTTCAGAAAGCCTTGCTAATCCAAATCCTGTTATTCTAGTCACTGTAAGTACATGAGAGTAATTTTTAAATACTGTCCCCCAATTTGTGCTTTGTCCATTATTATTTGTTGACTTTTTTCCATTATTTTTTGTCTTTGTTCATGCTTTTTCTACAAAAAGAAAGTGAGAAATGCATTGGAAAACTCTACACATTCTCAATGCTAAGATTTTTTTAACTAATATCCATCATGACTAATACCCATTTTATGAGTTTCCTGGTTGTAGTTCTTAGTTAGTATTCCACATCTTGTCGGTGTGTTCCCTGTTTTGAAGATGGGAGGTGGAGAGCTATAGAGATAATATTTTTAGTTTCTGAGTTGTAAAGGTAGGTGCTGGATGAGATTTGTATTAGAGAGGAGAAACTTTTTTTTTACTGTGTGGACTTTCTTTGGGCTTTGGTAATGTATGGACTCTGTTATGTGCATGAATGCATTCTATATATTTTTTATGACATATTTACCATAACTTCTTTATGTGGCAGCCTGAAACACTTCATATTATGTTTATTTGTATTTGAAATGGTTGCTAGGTGTTTGCATGATGGACTTAACTTATTCAAGCCTACAGCACCTTTTCTGGGGGTCTAGCTCCCTTAATTAAGTAACTTACCAGTTAATAATATGCAGTATTACAAAGGTCAAAGTATATGTAACAGCACAACACTAAAAATATTAATCTGGGATGTCCTGCAGTGGAAAAATGAATCACTGTTTGTCAGTTACTATTCATATTTCATATTTCCATAGCTGCGACACCCACATGTTATAGAGGGGCATGATGTTAAGTGTTATAGCTCGACAGAGAAATACATCACCAGTGTTCACTTATAGTACACTGTGCTGGTGATATTCCTAATTGCTTGCTTGTTATTATAAAGATATGCAACATTTCCACAGCTACTTAACATTTCCAAAACCACTGACTTAAAAACTATTGCAGAGCATTATGTGACAGTGACACCTTAGGTAATGTTGAAGAAAACTCTTTTGAAACCTGTGCTGTAAGTTGTACATCTTGAGAGATATTCACTGTTCTTTTTGTTTCCGATTATACAATTAAGCCTAAATTTTCTTATTTCTTAAATATCTCCGTAAACCTGCATGCACATGGGGGATTTCTTGTTGTCATGTAAAAGCTTACATCTGGTTAAAAAGTGTTCTGATATATATATACATGTACACACACACACACACACATATATATATATATATATATATATATATATATAGAGAGAGAGAGAGAGAGAGAGAGAGAGAGGAGTTGTACTATGAAAAACTGTTTGCAAAAAATTACAGAAAATATTCAGGTCTTATGTGCATTATAATATATTACAGTATTGTCATAAAGACAGGGAGTGTAGAGGTTAGTATCAGTGGGGAAAAATATATACTGATAGCATTTCTGTTTGTAATATTTCGATAGTTTATATTGTTCACAAAATGGATGCATTTGTTTGTCTTGTGTTTTTTAACTTGATTTTTCAGATAATGCCCTGGGATGCAAGGATGTGGACAGGCTGCTAGAGGTGTCACCTTCAACAGCACAGAGGTAATAACTGATGTTAGTTTGAATGTCACAGCTGAAGTACTGTGAAGTAGCAAATGAGAAAAGCATGTCTGAAAGTTCTGCCGTCTCTCCTTCAAATGCAGCTGGTCAAATTATTGATCAAACAATTTGTAGTCCTAAGTTATTTTCTTGGCATCAGTTATTTTTTAAATAAATATTGACACACTGGCATCTGTCTTGTCACATTTGCAACCATAATAGGCATACCCTAGAATGTGTGATAAGCGTTTTGGATGTTTGAAGCATGTTTAGCTAGTGGTACAAATATCAAAATCCTCCAAGCAGTAGAAAGTGTGTAAGTCATCCATTTAATTGTTGAGACTGCGGGCATTTGGTGAAACTACCTACACTACTGTTTTGTATCTTGTACATTTGCCATTTCATTTTTTACTGGAATTAGAAGAGATCTAAAAACAATGTGGGGAAAAACATTTCATGTTCAGTTCTTGTACTCCCAGGATAGGGATGTGTTGCCCATCAGGAGGAGGTCACGGAGGAGGTCACTGCTCCCACATTTCACATCAGGCTGAGAGGAAGGGAATTCTGTGTGTGTACCACCATGTTCTGATCCACTAACTGAAGGTCTACATTTTATTATTATATTTAAGTTTCATATACAGTGGTAGAAAGATTTTGTGATCTTTCCTATGCTTTTTGCTAGGTTGTGCAATAATCCAACTATATCCTGTAGCACTGCATATCCAAGAAAGAAGATACTGTTCATTACTTTGTGAACAATGACCATCTTATACTTAGGTTTAATCCATTGTTTTTCAAGATATCCTTAATTTTGGCCCCAGACAAGCAGAATGCTGTCAGTGGCCCCTTAAAAAGTTCACTGTGGTATGAGCCTGTTTTACTTACAATGGGATCACCACTTGCTATGATGTTTTGAGAGTTGCTAGGTTACAAATTCTAAAAACAGATCAAAAATAGAAACGAACTCAAAACCAAATAAACAAATTGACACCAATGGAAACAATAAATCCAAACACAGGACCGTAAATGAGTTTGTAATTAAGTGCTTTCACTCACTTTATTCAACATGAGATTCTTCAGAACAAACACTTTACCAGTTTCAAATGTTTTATAAACGGTTACCAATTATGTCACATGACTTTCTTAAAGAAATCTGACTTCATATAAAAAATAAAATAATCAATTACAATAAATGTATAAATTCAATAATGTATAAAATAATATGATATATTATAATAAATGATGTATTAAATAATAAAACATACACATAATGATTATACACTTAAAAAGTTAATAAGTAGTCCACCTGGTAAACTACATGCTTCTAGCCATTGTTAAAAAACATTTAATATTAATGGTACCATTAAGGCCAGGAGTTTCGTCAGCAACCAAAACAATTTGCCACAAGCTTTCTCTACATTCTAAGAAAGTCTTGTAGTCACATGTAAACAAGTCGGAATTCACCCTTTCTAATACAAAGAAAGAACATTTCTTCAAAAGTGGACATTCTGCTGCATGCACTGCCAAAGCATTGGTTCTGTCCCTTTTTCTAATAGCTAAACAGTGCTCATAGATTCTCTTGTGTAAAGCTCTAATAGTCTTACCAATATAAAACTTGTTGCATGTATCACAGGTAGCGTAATAAACAACATTGGTGGTACTGCAGGTATAGTGGTCCTTAGCCCAGAACCTCCTCCCTATGTGTTAAAATTCATTACTGGACATGTTGCTCATGAATCTACACTGTTTACATCTTCCACAAGAAAAACTGCCAGCAAGCCTAGATGTAGAATTCAAAGCTATCATTTTTATTATTATTCTCCAATATGTGCTTAATGCTGGTAGTCTTCTTGTAGGACAAACCTGGTCTTACACCCAAAATCTTTGTGAGTTCAGTGTTTCCCATCATAACCTTCCAATGATCTAATAGAATTCTCTTGATGTAAACCATCTCATTGCATATTGGAATGGGAAAAGCTAAAGAAAAAACGGAAGAATATTTACACTGAACACTAAAGGGTGTCCTTAATACTCAAAACGGGACAAGCAGAAGTATTTCTAAGTGCCAGTTCTTCCTGAATAATCTTCTTGAGCCAGACTAAATCATAGCCTCTCTCTAGAAAGAATTCTGTCAATCTGTCTACCTCATGTAGAAAAACAGAATACTCAGTTGTCAACCTACTGAGGCATATAAATTGACCTTTTACCACTCCACCCTTCATATGAACAGGATGTAAACTTTCTCTGTGTAGATACTGGTTGACAAAGGTGGTCTTCCTGAATATTTGACTCTTGAAATTCAGAGAAGCAATGTCAAAGGTTAAATGAAGGTCTAAAAAGTCTATAGACTTACCAAAACCTCCAACAGTGAATTTAAGAAAGGTGGTACTACAGTTCAGATGTTCCACAAAGGATAGAAAGCTGCCATAATCACCCTTCCAGAGAAAGATCAAGTCATCTATGTATCGCCTATAGAACAAAATATTGTCTAAAAAAGGCAAAACACAGAGAAATCTTAACTCCCAGTGGGCCATTACAATGTTAGCAAAAGACGGAGCTACTCTTGACTCCATGGCAACACCTGATATCTGCTGAAAGAAACAATTACCAAATTTGAAAAAAATTATTGGTGAGAACTAACTCCATAAGGGTACAAACAGTAATGACTGTGGTATTCCCAGTAGATATATATTGTGTCAAATATTCTCTCAGGTATTCTAAACCTACCTCCGGATCGATACTTGTGTATAAGGAAGTGACTTCTAAACTGGCAAAGAAAAAAACTTCAGAAACCTCAAGTTCACTTAATAGTTCTAACAAGTGCCAAGAATCATGCAGATAAAATTTAGATTTCGGAACCACTGGATTTAGTATACTATCTAGCCAAACGGAAATAGGCTCAGTTTTGAATGAGCTGCTGACAATATAGGTCTAAAAGGAGGACTAACACAGTCCTTGTGTACCTTGGGAATACCAAAAAGCACAGCCATTTTAGGGTATTCAACCTGTTTGAACCTGTACATGTCAAAATCTATGCTAACCTCACAAAATACATCAAATAGCGTTGTGTCTAACCTTTGAAAGCAGTTAAGGATAAATTCACTACTAACTTCTTTGTAGCACTTGTCATCATTAAGTAAAGAAAACATAGCTGATTCATATTCTAGTTTTCATGACAACTAATGAGCCCCCCTTATAAGCTTTCATAACTCTAACTTCATTGTTGTTACTCAAATCAAAAAGAGCCTTTCATTCTCCTTCGGGCAAGTTAGAAACGATCCTACTCTCAAAGTTCTAAACTGTCTTTCACAAAGTGTACCAAAGACTTGAATAGTAGAATTTAAAGCAGGATTGTAAGTACTATTTTTCTTGCAAATCGTCACTTCATTCCTGACTTTAGGAAGATTGTCAAAAATAAATTTCAAATTTAATTTCCTTAAATATAACCTGAAGTCAGCTATCAATCTAGGGATGTTCACAGTATCTGAAGGTATAAAAGAAAAGCCACGTTTTAACACTGAAACAATATCATTGTTAAGTTCATCACCAGTAAGATTCAAAATCTCTATGTCAAAACTCAGTTCTTTTTCCAATCTTTCCCCTTTCCCTTGTTCTTGTTCTCTGCCTGTTGTGACCATTTTGGAGTCTTTTTGTTGCCTGTGGAGTCCATCAAAAAAAGGACCCGTACCACTGGCAACTCCCGGATTGTTATTAGAACTTTGACTGGTATGACCATTAATATTGACATTGTCAATGGCACCAGAGCCACCAGAATTATCAGTCCCCACAGCAGAATTATTGTCGTTATTAGCACTGTTGTTAACAGCTTCTCTAGTTACTGTAGAAAAGAATTGTTTCCTACAACTGCTCAAATTGTTGGAATTAAGTGGATATGCTGAGCCATTTGAATAGGAATGCAGGTCTCTTGTTAATTTACCTCGCTTCCTAACTGTAACAGAAGCTCTATGCCGGTCAACTTTGGCAGCTATACCACAATACAAAGTATTAAATGAAGGAAAGCTCAGTGACAGTTTGATATCTTTATCTCAAGTCAATAGTTCACTTCTCATAGAGAGAATGTCATTTTTGTACTGCACCACCAGAGCTTTCATAAGCGAAACACCTGTAGTGTTGAATAATTCAACTAGTTCTTTGTACAAGGAGTCACCATATTTAACACAATTAGGGAATCTAAAGACCCTTAAACCTTGTGGTTCACAACAATGTCTAATGTTCTCTTCAAAATATAAAATTTCTAACTGCAAAGATGCTATTTTGATAGCTAATCTTTCAAGTTTGAAAATGTTGTCTTTGCATGTCTCAAAGTCTCGGACGTCATTATTAGCTGTGGTATCACTTACTTGTGATGAGCCGACACTGTTCTTAACATCAGAAAAAGGATTTGAGTCTGTGGAAAACAAGTTGCTGACAAAATCTTCACTGTTCAAGTTAGAAACAGCCGAAGAAACTCCATTACCTCTAGTACCAGAAAACGACCGTATTCCACTGTTCTGAGCATGCGCATCAGAACCAGGACCGCCCTCTTCATGTTTTTCACTGCCATGATTACAGTTACCATGGTGACTAGAAAGGCCCAATAGCCTCGAGAAACCTTCACGGATAGCACCCGTGATGATAGTAGTAAGCTGATCTGAAACTGCACCCAAATCTCCCGGTGTGGAGTGTATAGTCAGGTTAAGATCACTGTCCTGTGTCGAATCGCCTCCAGTTATGGTGCCACACACAAAAACACCAAAAACTGATCAAAAATAGAAACAAACTCAAAACTAAATAAACAAATTGACACCAATGGAAACAATAAATTCAAACACAGGACCGTAAATGAGGTTGTAATTAAGCGTTTTCACTCACTTTATTCAACATGAGCTTCTTCAGAACAAACACTTTACCAGTTTCAAATGTTTTATAAACTGTTACCAATTATGTCACACGACTTTCTTAAAGAAATCTCACTTCATATAAAAAATAAAATAATCAATTACAATAAATGTATAAATTCAATAATGTATAAAATAATATGATATATTATAATAAATGATGTAATAAATATTAAAACATACACATAATGATTATACACTTAAAAATTTAATAAGCAGTCCACCTGGTAAACTACCTGTTTCTAGCCATTGTTAAAAAACATTTAATATTAATGGTACCATTAAGGCCAGGAGTTTCGTCAGCAACCAAAACAATTTGCCACAAGCTTTCTCTACATTCTAAGAAAGTCTTGTAGTCACCTGTAAACAAGTCAGAATTCACCCTTTCTAATACAAAGAAAGAACATTTCTTCAAAACTGGACATTCTGCTGCATGCACTGCCAAAGCATTGGTTCTGTCCCTTTTTCTAATAGCTAAACAGTGCTCATAGATTCTCTTGTGTAAAGCTCTAATAGTTTTACCAATATAAAACTTGTCACATGTATCACAGGTAGCACAATAAACAACATTGGTGGTATTGCAGTTATAGTGGTCCTTAGACCAGAACCTCCTTCCTATGTGTTTAAATTCAGTACTGGACATGTTGCTCATGAATCTACACTGTTTACATCTTCCACAAGAAAAACTGCCAGCAAGCCTAGATGTAGAATTCAAAGCTATCATTTTATTATTATTCTCCAATATGTGCTTAATCCTGGTAGTCTTCTTGTAGGAGAAACCTGGTCTTACACCCAAACTCCTTGTGAGTTCAGTGTTTCCCATCATAACCTTCCAATGATCTAATAGAATTCTCTTGATGTAAACCATCTCATTGCATATTGGAATGGGAAAAGCTAAAGAAAAAACGGAAGAGTATTTACACTGAAGGTACAATTATGCATTTCTTAGCATTGCGTTTAAGACCATGGCTTTGGCATCATTTGTTAATCTTGAAGAATGCTAGTGTCTGCAGCTGAGTTGATGATAACCCCTAGTTTGCAATCATCTGCAAACTGGAGAGGGCCCCAGCACTTTGCCCTAGGGGACTCTGCTCATGCCTGGCCTGTTGGTGGAGGTGGCTTTGCCTATTTAGACCTCCTAGGTCTTATCAGTGAACCAGTTGTCTATCCAGTGGGTGATAAAAGAGTTTATATCTAACATAGTGTGCTTGTCTATAATGCCTAAGTGGGGTATTTTGTAGCCTTGGCAAGGTCGAGGTAAGCTGTGTGCAGTTTTGCCCTCAGCCATTGCTTTTGTGGATCCTCTCAAAGAAGTCCAGCAGATTTAATAGGCATGACCTTCCTTTAATAATGCCAAACTGCAATGGATCCAGCATATACATGTTACCTATGTCCTCATTTATTATGTCCATGATGATTCTTTCCATGGCTTTACATATGAGGCTTATTGGACTGAAGTTACTCAGATCAGTGATTGGACCTCCTTTGTGCAGGAGAATGACTGTAGCCATCTTCCATTCCTTCTTCACCTCTGAGAAGACAAAATACTCTGAGACAATGCATTTTCAGAGTTAGTATACATTTCCTTTAATCACAATGAAATTGTTGCTGTTCCAAGGATTGAACTTATCGTTCACATGTGAACATACAATGGGTACCCAGTGGCACTGAAGATATACCATCCCATGTTTACAATTTCAATAAATAAACATTTTCTACTTACACTCACAGACAAAACATACTGGCTCCACCCCCCTGTGTCTTGTAAAACTAGTACAAAATAAAAGGCTCAACTAGCAGAACAATGCAGAAATTACACACCAGGATAAATCCTCAGCGTATGGGACTGATGGGTATACAGGTGACCGACGTGGAGAGATACAACAACTTACACTGCCAGCAGAAACAAAACCAGCAATTTTTGACTTGTTAAGCTTGCCATTAGCGTTTTAAATTTGTTCTCAGCTGAATAAGTGGATAATATAAATTGTGCTGACTTAGTTTTATAAGATGGAGTCAGAAGGCATTCTGCCTAAGCTGATATGTTTAATTGCATTAATGAGCATTACATTTAGGTCACTGTAGTATACACCCTTCTATGTGCTTTTGCTTATGTAAGGAAATGTCTGACAAGCTGAATTAGTATTTCTTTTCAACAAGTGACATGCATTTGGGAACACAAGAATTTATGAAAGCTCTTTTCTTAAAATGTATTTAAGTTAGATTAATTTTGCTACTGTATATAAAACAATCGCTTACTGTTCTCATTTTCCTTCTGCATTAATAATTATGGAGTGCATTATTTGCAGGAGAAAGACACTGCCTTTATGCAAAAAGGGAACATTATTCATTCTCTGCTGAAACTCATTTCCATGTCTTTAAGCATCATGGTTTCTTTGTTCACTGTTTATCTATAATAAGTCAGTATTAGAAGTAGCTGAAACTTGTATGAGGTGCATAATTATTATTTATTAGAACAATTACCGCTATGTAAAGACCGTCAGTGTAGTAATTATGTTCAGATTATGGTGCCTGCATCCCTCCCATCAGGTTACAAGTAGCATTAGAAATTACTTTTGGAATAATCTGGCAGTGGAACTTTAAACCACTCTGGGACAACACCTGGACTTTTAATTAGAACATATAGGTTTGATCTATTTAGCTGTAGTAACAGCTAACAATCTACATAAATGCAAAGCACTAAACAGTGCCCTTTAAAAGCTCAAATCAAGAACATGCTAGGGGTACCTGGGAATATTTTTTTTCACTGAGTTAGTTTGGGGGCACTGGACCAGTCTGAAAATTATTCAAGTTAAACATGTACCTATATCACCAAAGAGAAAAATCCTACCAAATAAAAAAGAAAATAGTAACACAAACTGAGAGATCCATATCTTGGCCAGTTCAACAATAATAAGTCATCTAGAGTATAAGAAGCCAAGGAACATGGGATTACGACCTTGGCTTGAAATGCAGAGCATATACTGTTCCACAAACTGACAAACAGATTCATAGCATATTTCAGTTGTGATTCTGCACACTCAGTGATTCTCTATTAAATGCTCTTAAACTGATACTTGGCCTGGTTATTCTATACTTCCACAACACAGTACTAGATAAGGACCATCAGTGTGGTTAATTAACTTCAGATTAGGGTGTTTGCACGCCTCCCATCAGGTAGGGCTAAACACCCTGATATTCATCTCCATGACCTGGAACTACCATTTTCCATAGAAAATCATGCTGGTGTGGTTTCTTATGTATGCTTGTAGGGAGTCCTTTGTTTTGGGTTTTTTTCCTTTTTTGTGGTTGTGTAACCATTGAGTTGATATAGATGGTGTGGGGGCTTGCTTCCATATGGGAGATCAAGGAGGAAGCCCCTCGAGAGAAAATGCTTTGTTAATATTTTGTCAGTGGGCTGAGTCCTCAGGCAGTTTAATAACTCCTTGAGTTGGATGAGGATCAGCTTATGTTTCAAGGACACATAGATGAAGCATACAGCCTTCCAGGTAAAGCTTATACAACCAGGTAACCACTGCACTATGTCCAGCAAAGATTATACAGCCAGGTATCTACTATACTATGTCCTTCAAAGCTTATACAACCAAGTAACCAGTACACTATCTCTGGCAAAGGTTATACAACCAGGTAATCAGTACACTATGTCAGGTAACCACTACACTATGTCCAGCAAAGCTTATACAACCAGGTAACCACTACACTATGTCCACCAAAGTTTATACAACCAGGTAACCACTACACTATGTCTGGCAAAGCTTATACAACCAGATAACCAGTATACTATGTCCAGCAAAGCTTATACAACCGGGTAACTACTACACCACGTCCAGCAAAGCTTATACAACCAGGTAACCACTACACTATGTCCACCAAAGTTTATACAACCAGGTAACCATTACACTATGTCCAGCAAAGCTTATACAACCAGGTAACCATTACACGATGTCTGGCAAAGCTTATACAACCAGGTAACCTATGTCCGGCAAAGCTTATACAACCAGGTAACCACTACACTATGTCCAGCAAAGCTTATACAACCAGGTAACCAGTACACTATGTCCGGCAAAGCTTATACAACCAGGTAACCACTACACTATATGTCTGGCAAAGCTTATACAACAAGCTCCTCCCTGGTCAGATCTGACCACAAGCTAATCACCATGTATATCCATTTCCCACCCTCACCCCCTTAAAGGAAACCACCATAAAAAAACTTCTCCAAAGCCAATTTTGGGCTTCTAAAAACAGAGGTGGCTAACTTCATGACATCCATGCAAACTGAAAATAGGTGCATGACGCCTGAATCATACACCAATGCACTGTATGAGCACATACACAAGTCCATGGAAAGGGCCATACCAAACAGAACCAAGACACCCTCCTACAAAAAAGGAAGCCAATCTGGTGGTCTCCCACCATAAACAAAGTCTACAACAGAAGGAAAAAAATTGCTGCAGAAAAGGGTGAATTTCCAAGACTGGAAAAACTCCCTTGTTAGCCTCAGCAAATAACTGAGATCCACCATCAAATCCTCTAAAGCTAGCTTTGAAAATAAAATTGCTGCAGATTCTAAAGACAACCACAAGGCATTCTATAGTTATGTTAAGAATCTACATGGCAATACTCAGATATGCTCTGAGTTACAGCACAATGGCAATACATATACAGAGTCAACTGATATTGCCAACATATTGGCTGACAGGTTCAGTGCGAATTTTACCCCCCTTTCACCCCCTAAAGGGCCTATCACAATACCTGAGGAATGCCAAGTCCCTATTATGACAGCTACACAGGTAAAAACTGCACTGTCCAAAGCCAAGCTGTGTTCTCATGAATTACAAAGTGAACTCGCACAACACCAGAGTACCCTGTTCAATCACAGCCTCATTTCAGGCTTTGTTCCTACAGAATGGCACACTGCTATGGCCATCCCACTCCACAAAGGGGGAGCTACTACAGACCCTGGGAAGTACTGCCCCATTAGTCTGGTGAGTTTGATATGTAAGGCTATGGAGTGCATCATCATGGACCTTATAAATAAGGACATAGAGAATCTACAAACTCTGGACCCGACGCAGTTTGGGTTTGTGAAAGGTAGATCATGCCTGCTCAACCTGATAGACTTCTTTGAGTCTGTCACCAGAGCTGTGGATGAGGGCAAGGTAATTCACACAGCCTACCTAGATCTTGCCAAGGCCTTCAACACCATCCCTTACTCTGGAATCATAGACAGACTCACTAAACTAGGCATAAAACCCTATGTCATACGATGGGTTGCCAACTGGCTCACTGATAGAACCTACACTGTGAAAGCGCACTCTAAATATGACTACCGACCAGTTACAAGTGTTGTCCCACAGGGATCGGTCCTGGGTCCTCTCCTGTTTGGCATCTACTTCTCTGAAGTTCAAACCAACACAAAGAGACTCTGGCTAACCAAGTTCACAGATGATTCAAAATGGGAGCCATTACTAATTCTCCAGTTGATGTAGACATTCTACAAAAAGGCCACCCTGACGCCAATGACTGGTGCCAGAACCATGGCCTTAAGCTCAATGCCAAAAAGTGCATTGTCACTCCCTTTGGGAAAAATTTGGTGCCCATGAACTACCACATAGACGGTAGTCCACTAAACACTAAAGGTGTGACAAGAGACCTGGGGACACAGGCTGACAGCAACCTCTCCTTTTATAACCACATTGCCACTGTAGTCATAAAGTCCTTCTATGTGGCACATCTCATTATAAAAGGTTTCTCATCCAGGAAGAAAGAGGTTATAATCCCTCTCTACTCATCCCTCATTAGACCTATTATAGAACACAATACCCCATTTGGTATGTACCTCACTAGACACCTACAACAACTGGAAAGGCCACAAAAATACCTCACTAAGAGGATCCTAGGCCTTAGACACATGCCCTATATGGACAGACTCAAAAAACTCTAGTGATACTCTGTCTCATATTGCCTACTTAGAGGCGATCTCTGCATGACCTACAAAGCCATGTCTGACCCAGAGCTGCTAGATATTCTATACCTAAAGAAATCCCAATCCCTTCATGCCACACGCTCAAGGGACCTAAACCTCATTACCACAATAAACAGAACATGCCGGAGGGACAGGCTCCTAACTGAGAGACTTCCCATACTCTGCAACAAACTTCCCATTCACGTCAAGCAGAGCACTTCACTGACCCTCTTTAAGAGAAATTGTGACAAGTGGATGGGCATTAGAAAGTTCACCCCGGGGATCACTTCAGTGGCGTTGCTTGACAGGGCCACTTGGAACTAACCTTGGCAGCTTGATGCCAGGGAATCTTCTTTGGCTAGGCTTATATAGGCTCCAGGGCCATTAGCCTAATACATACCTATGAACCACTACACTATGGCTGGCAAAGCTTATACAACCAGGTAACCACTACACTGTGTCCAGCAAAGTTTATAAAACCAGGTAACCACTAGCCCACTACATTATGCCCAGCAAAGCTTATACAACAACCAGGTAACCACTACACTATGTCCTACATCACTCCTAAATAAAATGCATTTGTTTTTAATTTAATATTCCTTATGGGAATACATACTAAGGCTTCACAGTATAGTACAGTATGTACACTACATTTTAAGAACACATCACTGAGTCTATTAACATGCAGAGACAAGAGTGCATGGTATAGCATACCCAACATAAATAGACCACATTTAGCCCTCAGTAGAAAGTATACACGTTTTTTTATTTATACTTCACTATAGGGATCACCACTAGCAAACGTTGCCACATGCGCAAAAGTTTCCAAGCATTCATTTTTTTATCTCTTTGCCCCTGCTGCCTGCCGATTATGATGCCTTTAATTTTAAATGTTCTTAAGCAGACAGCCTTGAAATATTAATTTTGTTCCACTGATGTCTGTTTAACAAACCTTCTGTGATGCAGAATTCCTTATTTATTTTTTATGCACACAAGAAGTATTTAATTCATTCAAGGAGTTCCCTGGAAAATTCTCATGTTTTCTGTGATATCACCTTAGTCAACACCCTTCAAGTTTTTGTTGAATTTTGATTAGATATTTATAATCGTATGACTCAAACACTGCACTTTATGAGTGGATCAGTTTCATGAACTAGACTACTCTAATGATGTTCTTGTCGGTTTAAAGTGAAAGCTCTTACTTTTTTTAGTTTTGGCATCTAATAAAGTTCATTCCTTTGTTTTAGGAAGAAGCTTCTTGTGTTACTGTTCTATTTGTCTTACACTCACATGTGCACATACACACACAGACAGACACACACACACACATACTATATATATCTAACTGCTGTGTTAAAAAAAGTAGTGATACCACCGCATACAATCCCATTAGGAGATCCCAGTATACTCTGTGCTTAGTGTGTGAGTGTATGTATATATATATATATATATATATATATATATATATATATATATATATATATATGTGTGTACATATACATTTGTGTATGTATGTATGCATGTATTTGAGTATACTGTCTAACAACGGGCAGAAATATGGGTGAGGTTTACAAGTTAATACCTTACCTAACATCCTTAATACTAGGGAATGCCATGTACCTAGACCCTGTATATACTATTTATTTAGCATGCTACCTTTTTAACAGATTTTAGTAGTTTGTTTATTTAATGTAGTAGAAACATACTGCATATGTAGAAAAGCAACAAGTACAAAACATATACATCTTTTTTTCTTTTTGCAAATTAAAAAATAATATCAAATTAAATGGAACATTTAGAAGTTTTATAATTATAATGTCTTGGCTTCTGTTTAAGTATTAAAAGTTACACTGGCTGTTTCAAAGTATGAGAACAAATTATTTTGTTTTGTCAAGACTTCATTGTCCTAGTGCATCCTGTGCTGGACTAGTGCTCTGAAAAAAGAGCAGCAGAAGCCCACACACAATTTAGAGATGGCCACTGGACTGGCTAACATAGGGCATATGTTACTGCACACTGTGGAAGTATAAGTATGCTGCACATATTAAAAGATGCCAGTCAAGTAAAGTGCCCAGTCATAGTAACTGTAAGCTGCAGGACAGACAAGTGAGGCACAGACACCAGTACTAGTAAAGGCTGTGTAGAAGCCCACCAAGGCGCTACAGTGTACTAAAGACATAGTTAAACATCTCGTGTGACATCCTGCTCATCAGCTCCACAGGTACTGCTTGTGATCAGCTATTAAGGGTGTGACCTGGAAAGAAGCTATGCTAGCTAGTGGTGAGTTGCCATACTTAGTATGTCACTAACATCAGGATGCTCTGTGTCAGAGCTAATGACAGGCAGATGAAGGCCGATCTTCATACTTCAGTGGTGAGGTGAGTTCTGTGCACATAACTCATGAAGAGGCCTGCTTCATTAAAGCAACCATATGCATCTCCATCCTGCAGAGCAGAGGGCATATGGATAGGCCAGGGGCACATAAACATGTCCTCCTACATTCTGCATATGGCTTATATATCATAACAGTATATCTGCACACAGTTTAGTAGACTGTAACTCTACCCCAGTTATTACCTGAATGCTTAGGAGGAATGTCTCTGTGATCATGTCTGTGACTGCTTTCAACAGTTGGATGCCATGAAACAGATCACTGCAGAAGTCATATGATGCTCACGGTAGACTTCATAAAAGCCTTCCAAAAGTGTAACTAGACAGATGTGACTGCACTTGGGTAAGACTATTACAGATTTGCAGGATACACAGGCTCTCTGTATACTCAAAACACTAGGATACTCTAACATGCAACTGATGGAGGACTCACAAGCTGTGTGTACACAGCCCTGTGGTCCATAAAAACAGATGGAGCAATGAGGACTACATGTTGCATTCTATAACTCTACCCTGAGCACCACAATTAGCCCAGCTCTGTGCTGTGCATTCAATCAGCATTTCTTTTTTCTATAGTAAAATATGCCAGCACGGCTGGCTGTGTGAGCTCAAATCTGAATCATGTGGTTATCAGTCCTGTGCACGTACTAAACTGTCTCTATACTGCATTACACTGCCTGTCTGCTGCTACAGCTTCTATGCAGTACAGATGTCAACCACAAATCCAAAAAAATTACATGCACACATATCTTATACACGTAGATAAGTATATATTTATAACTAAATATATATATGTGTGTGCGTGTGTGTGTGTATGGTTCCCCTTTACAATCTCGAAATACTGAATTCTCGAATTTCAGTATCTCAAAGCTATAAAGGCGAATGACTCACAATCCCGAAACCCAAAATCACGAAACACACAATCACGAACATACATACACCATACACCACACAACACACATACACCGTTCTACTCACAGCACACAAACTATACAACCCTACACTACATGTAAGCAGGGGGGCAAGCCCCTACTTATATATACCAACTCCGAGATCGCACAAACAGAGAAAAAAAAAACTCACATCCAGACATTCTACTGTCCCTCACACACACACACACACACACACACACACACACACACACACACACACACACACACACATGCAAACTCTTGATTTTGCACATCACTATAAGCTGGATAATGTTCATGCTCACACTATCCTACTGTCAGAGGTGTAGCTCATCCAGCTGGTGCCTTGAGCTGTGCTGATCCCATGAACTAGTACCACACCCCACAGAGCAAAAAAAGAAAATTAGCTTCTTGCACTATACTACCAACTTCAAGCACCCACTGAGAAACAAAAGCAAAGGTCAGTATCTATTGGCCGGTGCTCCTGAAATGCAGGAGCCATCCTGCCTGCCAGATCCTGTTTCTGCGTCCCACCTCCATTCCTCTGAAGCTGGAAAAAAAAAAAGTCCACAATTAGGTACCTGAGGCTGCAGAAATGCAGGAACCTATCAGGCCTAAAGAAATGTTTAAAATCACATCTTTTGACCTTTATTGCTGATTAATAGAAATAGAATAGGCATAGGCATGAGAAACACCATTCATTTTATAAACAGGTACATAGATAGTAGCCATCTTTGATACTGCGGTAAATATTTTTGGTTGATAAATTGTATTTCATCACTCAGGATGATTGTGTCACATAATACGCCTTCACAATGGACCTCACTGCAAAGTGCTGCCTGCCTGCTTGATGGTATATTAAGCCACCATGGTGACAAATTGGGAGTATCTGTGATATAGTTTTACTGACGTACTTGCAGAATGTTTTATGAGGCTTGCACAGACACTGTTCCACAACCACAATATACCCATGTGCAATGTGCACTAATGCTACTGTTTAGAGGTCCTCTGCTACCCTAAACATTATATAATGTTCTGCTCATTGTCATGTGGCCACCCCTTCCACCCATCTTTTCTTTATGTAATTCATGTTTTCCAGAGGAAGCACTGCCAAGATTCACACCACTGCAAATCTGCTACACATTGTCCACTTCTTCTCTTTACATTCTGTTATTGATATTAAACTTGACATGCCACACCTAAATGCGACGTACTAGAATGATTCATCAATATGCTGCACTGTGTAGCTGATATGCATACAATTGGGTTGTCATGGCACCGTATACCTCGCCTAAGCTGGCCTAACCCAGTCATATGCAGCTCAGCCTGTAAAGTTGTATGGAGATGAGAAGATGCCGAGAGAGCTCTCTGAAGTCTAGCTGTCACCCTCCTTGCAATTCTATAAACCAGCAAAGAGCACATGGACGTCATAGAAGGAGATGGGTTACTGGAGCTGCAGACTGCAGTGTAGGTTGGCAGGCATTAAAACATTAAATTAAATGTAGCACGTGCTTGTTTGGGAGCTAAAGAAGACTTTTATATACATGACCTGAAGGTGACCCAGCCCTATACAGACTCCTGTGTGGATTACATGTCATGGTTAGTATATGACAGCAAAAATGCTCATTTTTACTTTCTAATATTCTGTACTTTCTTGGGTAACAGAAATAATTGCAAATCCACCATACTGATTTATACTGTGCAGCAGTACTGAAAGTGGCACTTTTATGAATCACATTGTCTTTGTGTCAGTAGTATTAAATCATTTCAAAAAGCCTAAAGGACTTAACCTATTTGGCTGAATCTAACAAATATTTATGAACTCCACTCAGTTTATTCCATAATCTTATTTTGTTATAAAGTCATTTAGTTTTACTTTATTAAAAATGAATAACATGATTTTCATTTTTGTTAGTTTTGAAATACCAAAGAGGCATCTGCAATTAAAATATTTATTGTGGATAATTGTGTGTAAATAAAAGTAATTTCTACAAAAGCTATAACTAAGATTACAAAAAGACTCACCACTCATTTTAATTGCCCAGCAATGTGAGACATTGAAAAAATGTGATTCAGAGACATGTATAAGTGCAATGAGAAAGACCTCCTTATTACTTCACTATCATGTCTCTGAATTGAACACAAGCACTGATGATCATGACTGCAATAGCGTTTTCCCCTAATGACCCATGCATTATGTTACTCACCTACGTGTACGCAAGTGCAAACACATATACATACCCACTCATTCACCTGTCAACTAACAAGTCACACATAATGTATCACACTCAAACACCCATACACTTGTGCACAAAACACAAACACACACGCACACACACACACACACACACACACACACACACACACACACACACACACACACACACACACACACACACTCACACACACACACACTCACACACACATATCCAGGCTTTCAATTCCTGACATAAACCCCTTACTGTGACCATCCAAGGAAACACATAGTCCCACACATGTGCACAGACACACACAGATATACACCCACACCCACCCATACACACATTTATGCATCCACACATATACACACAATAACACAGCCCAGCCTATCTGGACCTCGGCCAAGGCCTTCGACACCATCCTCCACTCTGTAATCATAGATAAACTTACTAAGCTGGGCATAAATCCCTACGTCACTTGATGGGTTGCCAACTGGCTTACTGACAGAACCCAGACTGTAAAAGTAGCTGAATCCAAATCCAGCTCTAGACAAGTGGAGTACCTCAGGGTTCAGTCCTGGGACTGCTCTTGTTTGGCATTTATTTCTCTTAAGTACAGACCAACACTAAGGGACTCTGGCTAACAAAGTTCACAGATGACTGCAAACTGGAAGCCATTATTGAATCCACAAATGATGTGGATATTCTACAAAAGGGCCTTACAGAAACAGATGCTTGGTGCCAGAGCTATGGGCTCAAGTTTAATGCTAAGAAAAGTATAGTTATGCCCTTTGGGAAAAAACATGTACCCATGAATTACCACATAGGTGGCAGTACACTAAACACCGAAAGTGTGATGAGAGACTTAGGGACACAGGTGGACAGTGGTCTCACCTTCGATAACCACAATGCCACAACAGTCAGGAAATCCTTCTATGTGGCACACCTCATCACTAAGGGCTTTTCATTCAGAAAAAAGGAGGTCATTGTCCCACTGTACTCATCCCTCATTAGACCCATTATAGAGTACAACGCCACATTTGGTATGTACCTTACAAGTCATCTGCAACAGCTGGAAAGGCCGCAGAAATACCTCACTAAAAGAATCATAGGCCTAAAGCAGATGCCCTATGCTGACTGTCTAAAAAAACTCCAGCTATACTCTGTGGTATATTGTCGACTCAGAGGCGATCTCTGCTTAACATAGAAGGCCATGTCAAACCCTGAGCTGTTGGACATGCTCCACTTAAAGAAATCCAAATCCCTCATAGGCACATGCTCCAGGGATCTAAACGTTGTCATCACAATAAACAAAACATGATGGAGGGATAGGTTCCTGACCCAGAGACTCCCCATACTCTGGAATAGACTGCCCATACATATCAAGCTGAGCGCCTCCTTGGCCCTCTTCAAAAGGAACCTTGACGATTGGATGGGAGATAGGAAATTCACCCCGGGGATCATGTCAGTCGCCCTGCTAAACAGGGGTCCAGGGAAGTAAATATTGTGGGAAGAAATATCCAGGGAATTGTTATGGCTAGGCTTGTATAGGCCCTAGGGCTGATAGCCTAGTACCAACCTATGAGTTTACCTGCACCGTGAGTAATGCTATATGAGGGAATGGACAACTGCCATGTTTTATGGTGGTAACTTTTACTCTTACAATAAAATTTTACTCAGTTGAGCTATTTTCTGAATTGCTTGACTGAGCCAACTGACAGACATACAGATTTCTGGGGGTAGGAGCATCAGTTAATTAGCATTAGCCACTCCCCTGGATTGCTGCAATAACATACAGCTTCCTCTGTGAGGATGTGGGCCACACCACGGCTCCTGTGAGGGGGACACTTCAGTGCTTCAGTGGTGTATGAATCAGGAAGGCTTAGCAAGATGCAGAAACCTTCTGAAGTAGGGCCTCCACTTCACACTAAGCCTTTCTGAATTCTAGAGCATGTCTATAAATCATATATTTTGTCTTGAAACTAAGTAGATGGATCAAAAAAACAAACTGAGGTAAACAGGCCAAAAAAAAAATAATCTCACAGTGTTTACATAACAAAGTGGCAACACAGAAGTACAACCAACACTTAAATTGGTAATTACAACTAAAATTTCTAACTGTATCCCTCAGGGCATTATAGACAGGCAGACTGACAGACAGAAACACAAGGACACACAGAGCCATATCTTCAACAAATACACACGGCTATGTGTGTGTGTGTGTGTGTGTATATACACACGTGCACACTACCTATATTCACATACACACTCGCCTCACATAATCATCTCTTTTGTCTCAGTTACACAACATGTTTATGCAAACGATAAAACTTAGCATACTATAAGCATTTTTTATAAAAAATCAGACTCTGCATTTAAATTAATAAGCAAAACACAGAAATGCATAAAATGCTGGCATTCAGTAAGACAGTATAATTTCCATTATCCTCAAAGCAATTAAAAATAAGAAGCATGAATTAGAATCTAGTTCTTTATTGTAAAAATAAAACATTAGCAGTTCTGATTACTGTGATTTTATTTCCTGCCGCAGTAGCAAGAAAAAATATACATCTCTTCACAGTTAAATTAGTGAAGCATCTGGCATAGGAAGCATTTTATTTTAATATCTGTAGCTGTTTCCACAGTTTATTAAAATTAATAAAGAACATGATTAAAATGCATTATTAATAAAAACTGTGAAGTATTCACAGGAATTATGCTAGTATTCGCAATAATTATACCTGGGGTAATCTCATATTTGGCTGTGTCACCTGCTATATTATACACCAGTGCAATGATGTAACATACTCCTTTACCAATATCATACATTCGTGCTTTACTAATCATTGTTATGGAAAAGAAGCACTATTTAAGATTCACTGTTTTCTGTCAGGCACCTAAAGCAGCCAGCAAGGCACTTTGTGTAAATGTTACTTTGTCAGCGATTTATAAAGGGTTAAGTATGAATAGCTAACAAATGACACGGAGAGCCAAGGATGGCAAGAAAAAAAACAGTAGTCACTGACAAAAGGAGGCTGTCTGAAGCAGAGGAGGCAAGGGAAAACGTGACTTAAGGATGCTAAATTACAACTAATGGTTTGCAAAACTTACTATTATTATTCCATAGTTTAAAAAAATCTAATCCTTTTTAACATACTATTTGTCCTGCATGTTACTGCAGCTGATAATCTTCCATTCTTTGGTTTGGTGCCATATTCAGGACCTCCTGTCAACCAGGCCCATGAGCTTTACACATAATCATATATAGAGTTCAGCTGTCAGCTGTGCTGTGTCATGTGGTGGGTCACAGTTGTGGTGTCTGAATTGCTAGCAAGTGACTCCATTTCATTTTCCTCTTTAATCTACCCCTATTTCAATTTCCGCAGGATTTCCATGCTTTTCTGCAAGCTAGTTTTAAATTACACCACCATAGCTAAGATGGAGGAGATAGCTTGTACAAACATGTTCTAAACAGATTTTTGGTCATGTACATCTTTACTGGATTTACACTAATCTCCCTCAGCAACACATAGACATATTAACATCTCTCTCTCTTTTAGTACTTCTTTGGATCCATCGAAGATAATCCCTGACATGAATGCTCAAACCAGGGAAAAACAGATCTCTAATAACCTTCCCTGTTGTGTTCATTATCTCTATCACCTTTGGCTGACATTGTAGACTGTTACTGCCAATCAGTTTACCACCCACCTTAACACCTACAGTTTGCTGTGTGACGGCTTTATGGTAAACATCATGGATTTAGGACTGGTTTCAACACCTCTCTTGCTCTGATTACTTTTACTTACAAGATACATCAGGATATGGACTTATTAGGCCTGAGAGAGCTCTACTTAGAGTTCTAAGTGAAACCTCTAATTCCATCTTCCACTCTCCTGTGCTATGCTTCTAACCAGCCTTCTATCATTTAGCCTTAATTTGCCCTCTGTGAACTAGTTTTCCAGTTACCTTGACAAATGGAGCTTTAAGGTGCACCTCTCTTATTCCTGTTCCTCCGCAACCGTTTCTACTGGTTTACTGTGCTCTGTCCTGAGGTCTTTCCTCTTCATGTTCTAATTAGCACTGCTGTTCCATGCTATAGTCTATCCTACATACTTAATCCCATCTGCTTGGATCATCTTCCCTTTGTAACTTTTGCATCCATCACGATCTTGCTATGCTACTTCCACTCTTGCATACAGTTTGTACACTTATTCTGTTCTCACCTCCATTCAAGTATCATTGTGTTTCACTTAAAAGAAATGACGGTCTTCTCACTATACCTCTCAGCTGCCTAAAACTGTGAAGAATGTCTAGAGTTGCGTCTCATATATTTGGAATATTCCTCATAAAATTTGTGGTTTTCCAGTAAATCACTGAGGGCTGAAGTCTTTAAATAATGACAAATATTTCAGTTTGAAATTTCATATCCTTCAGAAAATGCATGCTTAATGCAAAATCTATTATATTAACTTTCTAAGTTTATAAGAGTACTATGTACAACATGTCCCTGATTTTAGGACTTTGTCTCCCATTATCTAGGGCCTTGTCCCATATTGTTGTGATAAGAGTTTGAAAGGTATGCTTCCCATTGCACTCTGACTTCCTACTTTTTTACCTATCAGTCTACCTTTATTTAATTTCTTTTCCATAACTGAACACACTATAAACCTTGCATTGGCTAAGAAGCCATGCATAACACACTCACTCACCACCTAAGGGCCTAAAACCTTCCTCTTATGCACATACATATAACAACACTGATGCCAGGCAATGATCACAGCCTTTAACTACCCATGTAATGGCTGTGTACTAATAGCATCAGACAGAGTCAGCCTTGAACTAAAACTGCTGAATTTACAAGGTAAGTGTTCAACCTGGAGCGTATTGTGTAATAATATGAATGAATGGCATATCCTTGCATGTTACTACTTGGTAGTGTAAGCAAGTAAAAGGTGGGTGATTTCTATAGAAATGACTTTAACATGTGACAGCTGAGAGTTGTGTGACTTATATGTGCACATTATCAAGTAGTAGGCCTCAGGCAATAAAGATTCACACAGTTATACCTCTCAAAACTGTTTTTTTAGCTGTTTGTTGCATTATATATTATCTGCACTTAGTTACATTTGGTCGAAAATTGGTCGAAAGTTTGTTTGTTTGTTAAATTTAACTGTTGAGGCTGCCCACTAAAGTGTGCTAGCCTGTGTAACTGCTTTATTACTGTTTCCTGCATTTCGGTGTACTTTCTATCACAAAACAAAACAAAAAAAATATCCTTGTTTTCCCGCCTCTCCTCGACTAGTTTAGACCAGTATACAGGCTTTGCTGTATTCTGGGCTGTGGTGTAGTTCCTGTGTTGTCCATTGCCTTACTTGGAAAGAAGGAAGTTTCTTTGCTCACCAGTGGGAGTGGGGAGCCTTGAGCAGCCTATCTGTCCCTGAAGGAGTGACCTCAGCACAAGAGCTTGTAGTAATTGGTTGTTTTGGACCATTTCCAGCTCTTTTGAAGTTCCCTGTTTAAAATCTGTGTTTGCGTGGCTTTGCGCGATTGTGTGCATAGCCGGTTAAACTTTTTCTGGCTCCGCCAAGTCTGCTCTTCAAATTTTCCCTTAAGTAAGCTCTACTCTTAGAATTATCAGTCTACTTGCTATATTATAAGCCTAGCACTTGTTCTCAAAACCCCTCTTCTAAGTAAGCCCTCTCAAACTAAAGTAAGCACTACATCCACCTACCACCCTTGTGAATATCCACTTCCCTTAAAGGCACAGCACTCCCTTATACTATTCTAGCATGTCAAGTGGTGGATCACTGGCATCCTCTCCGGTTCAGCTGGTTAATCTGGGAATCTTGAGACAATGCTACAATTGTCTCATGTACACAGACAACCCTCTCCTCCTCCCAACAAACACAAATACATGTGAGAGATGCAACTATATAGCCAAACTGGAGGCTGAACTCTCTCAACTCAGGACTGGCAAGAACAGACAGGAGGAGAAGGTAACCACACACACAGCAAACCCAGTCCCACATAGACCTACCACAATTGCAAACCAAACACATAATAACACAAAGACATACTCAAAGGCTCTAATAAAAAACTTACCAAAACAACAGAGGCTCCCAAAGCAGACACCCAAAAATCCACCACCTCAAAACATAACACATGAAACACATACTTCAATAAAGCAGTGTGTCAAACAATCACAGCCCTTAAGGCCAAACATCATGCCTGATACACTAGTAATTGGTGACTCTATAGTCAGACACACTGACATTCTGCTTACCAGGCTGAATAAGGAGAGGGTAACGGTGAGCTGCCTGTCGGGAGCTAGGATCCGCCACATAACACATTCATTCAGGTCACTCCAAAGCAAGTACAAATATGACTCCGTCATTGTCCATGCGGGCGTGAATGACCTGAGACGTACCTCCCTGGACTACATGAAAAGAGACATAGAGGAGCTCTCTGATTATGTAGCCCAGGCTGGTATGACCCTGACCCTGAGCAGCATCTTGCCCTCACCAAGAATGATGCCACAATACAAGGACAAGATGATCAGCTTTAATAATTGGCTCAATTACTGGTGTCATTCTAGGGGGATCCAATGTCTGTCTGCTTGGGATGACATGCTGGACAAGCCACGCTGCTTCGCAAGGGACGGCTTGCACCTGTCACCACTGGGCTTCCGGATATTGGCTAAGGCTCTTGCCATCCCCATAGTGCCTTTTTTAGGCAAGGCTCAAAAGACAAACCCACCTCCTTAGAAAACAAAAATGGAAAAAAACTAAGGGTAATGCTGCTCAACACCAGAAGTCTAAATCTCAAGATGCAGGCTCTCGCAGCACTCCTCAGTATGGAGAGCATTGATGTCTGCACAGTAACTGAAACCTGGTTCAAGGCTCCTGAGAGCACCCCAGCTCTACCAGGCTATACCTCGTATCATGCATTTCGGCCCCAGAACTCGGGCCGAACCACAAAGGGAGGGGGAGTTTCAATATTCATCAAGGGCACCCACACCTCCAGGTTAATGGCAACACATGAAGCATCGGAGACCATCCAGGTGCTACTAATTGTAGGTAAAACGGCTATACAATTGGTAGCATGTTACAGACCACCCTTCCAATCTCAGGAATCCCATTCAGCCTTCCTGAAGACATTGGAGGATATGAATGTCTCACCAAATACCATCACATTGGGAGACTTCAACTACCCTGACATAGACTGGTGCATTATTCTAGCCCTAACACCCTAGCCCAAAGGTTCCTGGAATTCATTAACTCAAATGCAATGGAACAGGTAGTCACCTCTCCCACAAGGGGAGAAAATATACTAGACCTGATCATCACAAACATGGGGACAGAATGCTCCAAACCGGAAGTATACCCCTCACTAGTGAGATCTGACCACAAACTAATCACCCTGGATATTCATATCTCACCTCCACCCCCAGCACAAAAGACTACAGTGAGAAACTTCTCAAAAGCTGACTTTACACTTCTCAAGACTGATATGGTATCCTTTAAGCCACCTGGGCCAGAGGAAACCACATCCCACAATGCTGAATCCTTCACAAATGCTTTCTACGGACATCTCCAAGAATGCATAGATCATGCAATCCCAAATAAAACCAAGACCCTCTCCACCAAGGGCAGGCATCCTGTCTGGTGGACCCCAGCCATAAACAAGCTGTATAACAAAAGAAGGAAGCTACTGCAAGACAGAGCAAAATCCCATAAAGGGAAGGCATCTCTGACCAGCACTAGCAAAAAACTACGTTCACTCATAAAAACATCCAAGGCCAACTTTGAGAGAAAAATCGCTAAGGACACTAAAGATAACCATAAGGCCTTCTTCAGCTATGTTGGAAACCTGGGCGGAAACCCTCAGATATGCTCAGAGTTAGTTCATAACAACAAAAAATACACTGAACCCACAGATATTGCCAACATACTGGCAGACAGGTTCAGTGCAAACTTCTCCCCTCCCTCACCCCCAAAAGAAGAAATATTTATCCCAGCTGAATGTAACATCCCTGTCATCTCAGATGTCCAGGTGAGAGCCGCTCTCAGCAAAGCTAAAAACACAGCATCTATGGGACCTGACGGTATCCTGGGTTGCGTACTACGTAATCTCCAAGAGGAGCTAAACCCACACATAAGAATGCTGTTTAACCTTAGCCTTACTACAGGATATGTACCTGAACACTGGCGTACAGCAACAGTGGTCCCACTCCACAAAGGAGGCTCCTCTACAGACCCTGGAAACTACCGCCCCATAAGCTTAACCAGCCTGGTCTGCAAAGCTATGGAAAGAATCATTATGGAACTCATAAACAGAGACATCGGGGACCTACAGACACTTGATCCTACCCAGTTAGGCTTTGTAAAGGGCAGATCCTGCCTTTTGAACCTGGTTGACTTTTTTGAAACAGTCACTAGAGCCATTGATGAGGGCAAAGCAGTCCATACAGTCTACCTGGACTTGGCTAAAGCCTTTGACACAATACCTCACTCAGGCATCATAGACAAGCTCAACAGCTTAAATGTAAACCCATATGTCACAAGATGGGTTGCAAACTGGCTAAAGGACAGAACCCATAAAGTCAAAATCGCTGGAGCTATGTCAGACTCAAAGCCAGTCACAAGTGGTGTCCCACAGGGCTCTGTCCTGGGACTCCTCTTGTTCGGCATTTATGTCTCAGATGTGAAAGCAAACACGGGAGGGTTGTGGCTGACAAAGTTCACAGACGACTGCAAAGTAGGCGCCATAGTCAATACACCAGCTGACACATGCATCCTACAGTAAGGCCTTACTGAGACGGACAACTGGTGCCGAAGTCATGGCCTTAAACTAAATGCCAAAAAATATATAGTCATCCCCTTTGGGAAAAACAAAGTACCCACAAATTATCACATAGGCAGTAACCCATTGAGTATGGAAAAAGTAATCAGAGACCTGGGGACCCAAGTCGACAGTGACCTCTTATTCAACACCCACGTTGCCAAAGTGGTTAGAAAGACCTTCTACATTGCCCACCTTATCATGAAGGGATTCACATCCAGATCAAAGGAGGTCATTGTATCCCTATACTCCTCCCTTATCAGGCCCATGATTGAGTACAATGCCCCATTTGGTATGTACCTCACCCGGCACCTGCAGCAGCTGGAGAGACCCCAAAAGTACCTCACCAAGAGGAACAAGGGTCTCCAACATATGTCATATGCTGCCAGACTAAAGAAACTCCAGCTCTATTCAGTAGCATACCACCTACTCAGAGGTGATCTATGCCTGATGTACAAGGTCATGTCCAATCAGGAATTGATGGACATGCTCCATCTCAAAAAATCCAAATCCAACAGAACCACGAGAGCTAAAGATCTAAACCTCAGCACAAATATGAATAGGACATGTTGGAGGGACAGATTCATAACTCAGAGGCTTCCCACACTCTGAAACAGGATCCCAGTCCATGTTAGGCAGAGCCCCTCACTGACTCTCTTCAAGAGAAATCTTGATGAGTGGATGGGAGATCGTAGGTTTACCCCGGGGGTCATCTCTGTGTCACTACTAGACAGAGGCACAGTAAACTAAATCTATACTTTTGTACCATTACACGTGGTAGCGAAAGCCACATACACTATGGCTAGGCTTATAAATGCCTAGGGCAGATAGCCTAGCACTAAACTATGAAACTATGAAAAGTACTGATGGTCACCGAATGTCCTCAGTTTAGCACCATACTTCTGTACTGGAAAATCATTAAAAAGAAAAGTTAGAAGTAATGAGACACATTCCAGTTTCAGACTTCACAAGCCTCACAAGATCATTAGCAATATTAATGCAAAAAATGTTTGATGCTATGAACTGTTTAACTTTCTAAGAGCAATCTAAGTTAAAGGTGCAATTACTACTTCAACATCACAAATGCAGATATACTAAGCACTAAGTCAGCTATGCATCCTGAGCATCAGACACAAATTTTATCTATCCCTGAATCCAAAAGATAGAAAACAGGGATATGGCACAGTTATCATCACTTGTACATGGTGTAAGGGGGGCAGGAAGCCTAGGCTGACACTAAAGGTCGGTGACTGTTGGTGAGTAAGAAAGAGAAGCAGGCAGACATTTGGATAAAGTAACAACTGAGGCAAAATAAGTTTTAAGCTTCACAGCTGAACCATGTGACTGTTGTGCATGTGTCTGTATGGGTTCTTCAGGTGAAATTGGCATGAGAGTGTCTGGATAAACAAGGCCATGCTCTGTGTTAACTCTGTGCCTTCGTATTTCAGACAGGAGTGAAGCATGCATGTTAGAGGTGGCAGTTCATCATTGTCTTACTCGATCATGAGAACTGGCTCTGGCAGAAGTTGCACTTGCACGTCCATGCCCACGGTCAGATGCACTGCTGCTACCTGAACATGACTGATGTCTGCTGGACAAGCTCTCCTCATGAGGATGCCCAGGACCATGGCCCCATGGCCTGTCATGTCTGGGTGTGGATAGCTCAACCACTGATGGAGCAATGGAAGTACTGCCACTATGGGAGTATGATCAGGCATGGCCAAGTTGGCTAACAGCAGATGATGTGGCTGACCTACACCGTTCCCCTTCCAGCAGACATTCTAGCACAAACACTGCCAAGTCCAACATGTCATTCATCCAATCCACTGAATCGGCAATACGGTGGAGGCAGTCACACATGTCAACCTGTGCCACATCTACAACCCTAAGCATTTTTCTGGAGGACCTATGGGAATGTGTCTGTGTCTCCATGACAGGCTTAAACATTCATTTAGATGGCATGGGAAGACACACCTGGATTAGGTGGAGGAGGGACCGCAGGTCTCTTCCAAGCACCCCTAACAACCTCCTGCATGGCACCTTGCCCACACTTTGGCTTCGGTCAGAGTCAACAGGCACTGAAGCCACAGTAACCACACTTCCCTGATTGAGGGTCTCAATCTCTTCCTGTCCAATATCTGAGGGCTCACTGGAATGGGTAGGCATAGGCCTACTGGCTGTGTCTGAAGTAATTACAGGGGATGGCTGATTGTCAACCTCAGTGTCAGATTTAACCTCTGCACTCCTTGACTGTGCATTTGTTTGGACATCATAATCATCAGAGTCTGCTGATACTCTGACATCAGGTGGTAAATGTCCCATACTTTCACTGCCAGGATCACCTGTGATAATAAGTAACAAATGCAGGAAAAAAATCAATACCTACACCACTATAGTCCAATATATGCTAACAAACTAACAGTGGTGCCACTACTAGAGACAGTATATCAATACACACAACAGTCCTGACTCCATCACAGACTAAATATTTCTTTGAACTGCTCATCAGTACTGACATAAAAATGTTTAGCATATCATGTGCATGTGATTGTAGGCTCTCTATGCTGGATGGTCCGGGAAGAAGTTAAGCAAAAGGTAAGGACAACATCATCACAATTAATAACACAGGAGGTAATTTTTTTTCCCTTTATATAGCCATTAACTGTACTTTCAACAAGAACTTGGATGACAAGACCAACCTAAGCCCATGTGTAATCAATCAGAGTGTGTTAACTGTAGCAATCTACAATCCCCACCCCAGCCAATTTCTAGTTAAACTGAACTAATGTATTGCTGTAAATATTTTACTATACAAGAGTATTTAACAGCTGAGATACATAAGCCTTCCTGTAAGTTTCTCCTGGGTCATACATGCTGTCCCTGAAACAGTAGCACTAATGTCAAGGACATGCCATTATGCATTTTCCTGGGAGCTGTCTGGATTCCTGACAATGGACAGAAGCTCTTCATTTACTGTTAGTGGTGGCTCTGTAGCAGGACCTCCCTGGTACCAATCCGATTATAGGCCACTGCAGCTGCCCTCCTCCATGCAGATGAGATCATGTCAGTGGCCCTTTGGCACACCTGATCATAGTCTTGATGTAGCTGACTACTGCATTCACATTCACAACTATCTGCTGCCAAATTTGAATTCTGCCTGACATATCTCATTGCCCCCTCTCAAGCAGAAAGGCACCATGTCACCTAAAACCTTCCACAATGACCTGATTCTCAGGGTCACTGAAGAGGGGTTTTCAGAGCTTGAGACTCCTGGGATCCACAGTTCTAGGTGACCTAAAACAGAACAGAAGGACAATACACATATATATCACATAATTGAAAATATTTCTGTTTCCAGATAAAATAGAAATGGTAGCATTTCACTATTTTCCACTGAAGAAACATAAAATAGTCCAGATATTTCAAATATGAACAACAGGAATTGTGTGGTTGTAACATATTACATTCACACAAAAAGCAAGACTGGATGCAAAACAAGGGGAGTAACAATAGTAAAATACCCTTGTTTGTGCCAAAAAAGAAATGCAGTTTTGCTCCCCTAACCCCAAAACAATAAGCAAATGACACATTTTGATAACAAACCATCAGTGAAATGCTAAAAGTGCTATCAAATGGGGTCTATATTAGATAATCAAACTTTCAAAAGTTCGTGTGTAATATGGTCGACACCATATGATTGAATTTTTGAAAGTTTGAATGTTTTAATGGAGATCTTCGTACAGCACAGAATAGGAAGATTTCCTTTTCTGCACTGTAGTGCGATCTCAGAGTTGGTATATTTAAAGAGCGAGGGGTACTTGCCCCCTGCTTAAAATGTTCAGGTAGGTTATTTGTGTAAAAGAACAATAATGTGGTGTATATAATTAGTTCAACCAACAACTGAACAAAAGTAAACCAAAAACAAAAGAGGATGAACCAAACCACAGCAGGCAGCATATATAAAGGAATTCCGTTTAATGGCAAGTGCTTTCACAGCACATCAAGCTGATGAAGCAAGTTATTTGTGTAGTTTGTTTATTTTTTTTTTATTAGATGTTCAAACTTTTAAAAGTTTGATCATATGGTGTCGACCATATGACAGTTGAACTTTTGAAAGTTCGATTATCTAATATAGACCCTATCAAATGAACTGTCCCTGAAACATGTCTACAGATTTAACACAGAGCATTACATTTTAAGCTATTACCAATCATGTATACCCATAAAATACCCTGACAAACATGCCCATGCCATCAGTACAGTTCTAAGTAATGCATTCAGGCAAAAGTAGCATTTGATAATTAATATATACAATATTAAACAGAGTTTTTTTAATGACATTTCAGCATATGCAGTATATAGCTGAAAAATGCAAACATACCTTCTCAATTTCAGTACTGTTCTATGTGGATATATCTCAAAGTAATAGCTTTTTCTGTATTCTCCACATGAATAACTCTCCTCACCTTCAGGTTCCCTAGCTACATGGTTGCCTTTTTATAGATTCAGGGCTGTGAGCACAGTGAATATGCAAATGAGGTATGAACTCATTAGAATTGCTGGCTCCCTGTAGCACATATAAACATAGATTAGGCACTCCTTCAGAGTTTGTTGCTAATGAATTGCAACTGTGAATGATTACTAGTAGGGAGAAGGAAACACAACTGCAATGCAGACTGCCCTACCTCCAGTGGGTGTCAGGTTCGAGTTACAAAGTATAGAAGCAATTTTATCAAGGTTGGAAAGATAAGTAAGCAGCACACAGTTCACAGGTTCTGTTCATTAACATCCAATTTCCCCTTCATTTGTTGACAATTGTATAATATTGCCATTTAATATCCTCACACATTTTAAAGAAAATTATATAGAATGCCTTACAGACTGCATGTCTCAGATTACTGGTCAGACATGACAAGAATGAGCAAAAAACACAGACAGGTGAGACTATGCTGCATTTTTGCAGGCAATAGTTATAAATGGTTATGTGATCACTCAGTGCACTACAGCCAAAATTAATACATGTAGAAATAATGGTTATGTGGTTTCTTAGTACAGTGGATGATGTTGCAATTGGCTGTTTGCAGAATGATTTCAGTTCCCTGTTGCAAAGCTGTTTGTGTGGAAAATATAGATAAGGCACGCTTACTGTGTTCTGAAGGTTCATTGGAGTGAGAGTTCAAATCCAGACCTATGTAGAAATGTTTCACATGTACTAGCAAACATTTTGTAGTGTTTATTTCATTGATTGCTTTTCATCATTTTAACCACTTTCCCTTTATATCTTTTTAATTCATTTTTTCCCAGTGTTTGCATGGTGCATAGCTTAGCACAAACATGGGAAATGGAGAAAAACGAATGTCAGGTTTGGCTGTGCTTGTCTCATTTGCATGATGCTTAGCAGTGTGCAAAGCTGGACTAGTACTCCACACAGGAACGCCCAAAGAACACCAGAAGACAGGGCATCTGTAAAAGTGTAAAGGCCAAAAAAGGATACATTGTTGCAATTTTTGCTTTTCATTAAACAGCATCACTAAATGGCATTGTATGGTGGTTAACATAGTTCCCCAACACCTGTAGACAGGATGCAGACAGTCAATCATTGAAAATGGATACATTCAATGAATTCTGTTGGGCACTGGACAAACAGGCTAAGTGGTGTTGTGCAGCAATTAACACAGAGAACTTAAGAATGAGTAGGAAATTATGAGACAGTCATGCAACTAGTCCTGTGGCAGCAGGAGTTAATGTAGGGCTGGAATACAGATGGTCCTGGGTTCCAAACTACAAAAACACCCTTCAAACTAAAGTCAAGCGTCAGATTAAACTTTCAATTTAAAATACTGCTTTCCTCCTTGCTTGGCACTGCTGCTCTCTGCTAAACATTGCAAAAATGCATTTTGCATCATTGCTCGGGTTTGCGCACTACCAGTGAATGTGATGACAAGAATTTGCAGGAAAGCATTAGTTGCCATTTCTCTAGTTCAGGTGTTAGACATGTCTGGAGTTAGAAGGGGAAGCTGCCTAGTTTAGAGCACAGATGTGGGGTGTCCAGAAGTACAAGGATATTTACTGGACTCCTGGTAAAGTGCCACAGCCAAAGGCTTCTGCAGGGCGACTATTCTGGCTCCAGTAGAAGTCTGAGGCTTGGAGCAATTTGGCTCAGGCTGCATCTAGTGCTACTGGCATCTCACACACACTGGAGAACATTGTAGGCATAATTTTAATGACCTGCAGAGGCACAAAAGGGATACCCTCAACCAGTGGTCGAATGACTTTCAAACTGTTGACATCTCACAGCTGTGCAAGTATGATGATAGGGAGTATTTATAATACACAGAAAGCTAAATATAGGCAAGATTGGAATATATAATGCTCTGCTGTTCTTTTCTGTTCTTTCCACAGCTGGTGCAAAATAGAGTTTAATAGATGGACTCTTGCTGATCGAATGGAGAGACTGAGGGAAACAAGTGGTATGTATGCAGCCCAAGAGAAGTATTACTATAGCTTTTAAAGTTAGAGATAGATTTTTTTTTTTTTTATAACTTTGCAGCAAACTGAGCATGCATATCCTAACCATAAAAACAAGTATGTATACATTAGTCTGTAGCATAAACCAACTTTAGGAGTCAAGTATAAGATGGTAGTCAGAGTTTGTGGGTTCAAATACCACAAGTAACAACTACACAATACTGTATTTCTTTAGTAATATTACCTTAAAATACAATCTATAAAAGTGGCATAAATGCCCTGCTGTTAACTGTAATCTGTATAAATAGACCATGCATATGTGCAATATATGCATATTTTCAAGGATTACTTTCAACAATCTGTAGTTATAGTGTGTAGTTGATCCCATCTGTACCAAATTATTAAATGCTTCACAATGCAGTGAGGAAGGCCAGCCCTAGTGGATTAGTCTGCCCCCACTTCACTGGCTCCAACACTGATGCCTAGCACATCTGGGACCCATCCTGGCAGTATTGCCTCAGTTGCCCCTACACTACCTGTGCCTCAGGCAGTACTTCCCCAGTTACCCTCTGGGAGCAGTGGCAGAGGTGGGGATTTCATTACCAACTAGGAGATGCCACAGTTGGTGGGTAAGGCTGTGCAGCACACCATTGGTGTACACCTATGCTGGATAGAGAGGCTGCTCCAGCCACCAGTGGAGTAAGGGAACAGTGATGACAGTCCAGTGGGTGAGGACTAGATTCTGACTGTTTCCATGTTTGATGGGCTTGAGCCCATGTTGTCCCTTCCCTCACCCCAATCATGGTGTCCCCTAACTTTTTGTTTCAATCACCACCCCTATCTCTTGTATTGTTTGTCTGCATTTTCATCTACCCAACTTACCTGACACAAAAATACCTACATCCCTTACCCAGCATTCCTCTCTTACTGAATTAAAAAAAGCACCTGTCCCACAAAAAATATATATCTTCCCATACATAGCTCTCCATTTCACACACTTGTCTTCTTGACTCACTTGATTTGGTCCAAATGGCTATACAATATGATTATGCTGTTGTCACCCATCTTATTGGAGGTGACAGTCCAAATTCAGTTAATATTATACACATATTTTCAGTTTTCACTGTTGAAGAAATGGATAGCTATAGTTCTTTCTCCCTCCCTTTTGCACATTTCTGTGTTACTTTCCTTTTGGTATTACCCCCTGCTTGCTCCCCATCTCACCCCTTTCCTATCTACCCCATTTTAACACATATAATCTGCTCAAAAAATAGGATCACACACAACACACATAAGTACCAGAAAAAGCAATGGATCCCTTCATTTGTTGGCCTCTATGTTTGTTTGGAGTCTGGCATCACACACCAATGCCAAGAGATAATGAGCAGCCCAATAATGCTGTGGTTACCTTTGCACAATGCCGATTAAACATGCTGCCGAATGCCAAAACACAGCAACATATGTACTATAAAGAATTAATGTCATCGCAACATCACTGTTTATTTAAAAGTATTAGATACACCTGGCTTCGAACCCAGTATCATCTGGGCTCAAAAAGAAATGTATCAGTGCATTTACACTTGCTGCCAAACAGTCAGCTAAGCAGCAGGTGTGTTTCACACATTCAATATTTACTCTCAGAATTTTAGCAATGTGGCTGGCATTTTCCCACTTCTTAACTACTCACAAACAGGGAAAGTAATGAAAATGTGCATCTCATATGTGCAAACACTTTGCCATCCATTGCTCAAACCCACTGCTCACAGCTGTGCTATGCAAAGTAACTATTAGCATGTATTAGTGCTGTTTACTGTCCACTTACTCTTTATGCCATGAAACTACATGTGGAAACATAAACTGAAGGCCCTATCTAACAATATGTCACATATTTATAATGCAGCCATGTGTTGCCTCCCTCCATGTACTGCAACCCCGGTCTATCAGTACATGTTCACAAATATATCACCTGCACTACATAAATTAATATCAGATGTTGTGTGATATGCAGTGCTCATCAGTGTGGTAACATACAGAACTAGGACTATCTTCACAGTTGAACATGCCTACACATCCATCAACTGACCCTGGGAGCTATTGACCTATAAGCCTAACCAGCCTTATCTGCAAGGCTATGGAAAGATTCATCATGGATATTATCCACAAGGACATAGGCAACCTTCAAAACTCTTGACATGACTCAATTTGGTTTTGTAAAGGGTAGATCTTGCTTATTAAACCTAATGTACTTCTTTGAGAATGTCACCAAAGCCCTGGATGAGGGAAAAACAGTACATACCACCTATCTTGATTTAGCCAAGGCCTTTGACACAATCCCCAATTCAGGTATCATACAAAAACTCTCCTATCTGGGGATTAACCGATGCATTACTAGATGGATAGCCAACTGACTCACCGACAGAACACACAATGTCAAAGTTGGGGAATCCACCTCGACCAGTAGACCATTTACTACTGTAGTACCACAAGGATCTGTGCTGGGACCTCTACTGTTTGGAAGCTATTTCTCTGAAGTCAAGGTGAAGATAGATGACCTGTGGTTTACCAAGTTTGCAGATGACTGTAAACTGGGTGCAATCACATTGAGTCCTCCAACGATGTTACCATATTACAGAAAGGGCTAACACAGGCAAATGATTGGTGCCAACTCATGGACTGAAACTTAACATAAAAAAGCCTCATTGTCCCCTTTGGCAAAGAAGTAGCCCCCACTAATTATGATGTACACAGCACTGATATAAGCCCAAACTCAGTGGTGTGAGACTTGGGAACACAGACTGATATCAATCTAAAATTCTATCACCATGTGTAGATAGTGGTAAGCAAAGCATTCTATATTGTGCACCTCTTAAATAAAGACATCACATCCAAGACTAGGGAGGTCATAGCTCTGCTGTACTCTACCCTTATCAGACCATAAATTAAGTACAATGCTCCCTTCTGTATGTACCTCATCAGACACCTGCAGCAACTAGACAGACCACAGAGGTTTTTGACCAAGAGAATCCAGGGCATCCAAAACATGACATACATGGAAAGACTGGAAGCCCTGCCATTGTACTCAGTATCATACAGGCTGCTGAGAGGGGACCTGTGAGTGCCCTACAGAACAGTCTTGGATCCTGCCCTAATGGAAATGCTGGAGAATTGCAAATCAAATGGGACAAGAATAACTTGCTCCAGGGATATCAACCTATCCAATGACATGAACAAAACATGCTGGAGAGACAGATATATCTCCCAGCGATTTCCACTCCTCTGGAATATGCTCCCACTGCATATGAAGCAGAGCTCCTTAATGACCTTCTTCAAACACAACCTTGACAACTGGAATGATGGCCAAACATTCACACCAGGGGTGGCACCTATGTCCCTCATGGACAGAAGCTGTTGGTGCTGATCACAAAAATGCTCTGCTAACAACGAACATCTAAATATGGTCAATAAGGATAACTGAGTTTTACATGGCTAGGCTTGTAAAGGCCTTAGGGCCATTAGCCTGTGAATCTATGCAGAACTCTCAACATTTTCTCTCCTACATCCACTGCTGATGTCATCCACTATAGGTTGTCCTGCAGCCTTGTGAAAGTCAGACTTGTGCTGTTGTGCATGCATAAACTACTGAGCTCTGTAGTCTGTATACTTAGGTAGGGGGTTCTGTTCTCAATGCAATCAACTGTGTGTGTGTGTGTGTGTGTGTGTGTGTGTGTGTGTGTGTGTGTGTGTGTGTGTGGGTCTAGCTAGCCAGAAGAGCATAAGTGTGTATCCTACAGTTACCACTCCAATCCTAAAGATTAACAGTATTTGACACTTGCACATGCCTACACATCCATTTCATGCAGGCCTCCCAACATCTTCTCTCCAACATCCACTGCTGATGTCATCCACTATAAGTTGACTTACAGCCTTGTAAAAGTCAGACTTGTGCCATGGAACTTGTGTAAAGTACTGATCTCTGTAGTCTGTGTACTTAAATAGGTAGGGGATTCCGTTCTCACTGCAGTCAAGTGTGTGTGTGTGTGTGTTTCTATCGAATCAGAAGAGCATACATGGATTGACAGTATTTTGACAACGGCACATGCCTACACATATATTTCATGCAGGTCTCCAAACATCTTCTCTCCAACATCCACAGCTATTGTCATCCACTATAAGTTGTCCTGCAGCCTTTGGTAAAGTCAGACTTGTGCTGTGGCACATGTGTAAAGTACTGTGTACTTAGGTAGGGGTACTGATGTCACTGCAGTCAACTGGGGTGTGTGTGTTTGTGCACTTGCTTGACATTAGAGAGCCTTTTATACCAGCATGTGGAACACTGTTATTACCATATTTGCCTCACCAGACATTGCTGATGTCTGCTTTGTGGATGTGCACTATTCCCACCATGGCAGGGTCACAGACTGGCCTGGAGGCCAGAGAGAAGTCACCTCATCCTATATGATACAAATTACAGTAACACGACTTTCAGTCTATCCACATACAATATGCAATGATTTGTAGGCCCTATGCTTTCTTAGTGAGAAACCCTTGTGGTTTCTCCAGCTGCTACATGTGTCTAGTGACATACATGCAAAATAGAGGCATTATACTCTATTAGTGTTCTGATAAGGTTCAAGTACAGAGCTGAAATATAATTCTCAGATCTGAATATGATGGTGTGACTTATGGTATGCACAACAGAGGCTTTTAATACCAGTGTAGACACTCGGATGGTCAAATTTCAGATTGCTATCTACTTGTGGTCCCAGGTCCTGCATCTCTAGATTTCAGCATAATGGGACTGTTGTCAATGCTGTAATTAGCAGGGAATTCCACTTTGCAGAAGGACAAAATTAAGACACATTTTTGAATTTACTTGTAGACTGTGTGGCTTTCTCAACAACCATTTGTCTGTGTTAGCCCTTCCTGTAGTATATTATCATCACTGGTGAACTCAATGGTCACACCCTGTATGCAAGAATCAGCAAATGCAGTAATCCAAAGGCCATATACTTTAGCCTGAACTGTCAAGAAATAGATTCCAAACAGTAATGGGCCAAGCACAGATCCATGGGGTATGCCAGTTGTGACAGCTCGACTGGTACAGGTTGATTTACCAAATTTCACAGTATGTGTTCTATCAGTGAGCCTATCAGTTACCGATCTAGTGACATATGGGTTCAACCCCAGCTGGAAGAGTTTCTGAATGATACTTGCATAGGGGATTGTGTTCAAACCCATGGCCACATCAGGATAGGCAGTATGCAATGTCTTACCTTCATCTAGGCCTATCACACAGAATCAATGGGCTATGACATTACAGATCACTTATAGCATGAGTCAGCACATACATCTTTCTGAAATGGGTATGTACACTCTTCAACACACTCCTCTACACAGACTATGCTTCTGTAGAAGAGTGTACATCAACATGCATCCATCTGAGATGGGTGAGGGATGGCCACTGATGCATGTATGTATAGAAACATCCTGATTCTCCTCATCTGTGAGGTAGACCAATATGTCAACATGGACCTTTTCTAAATGGATACTAGTAATATCCCAGATGTGTGCAACAGACCTGTGTGAGTTATTAATGCTGTATCATCTCTGTTTCATTTGTTAGATGTTCTCAAAAAGGTCATCAAGGGCATACATGATGACGCTATAATCCTTTTGAACTTGACAAGCCCAAAGCATTTGACACAAATCTGCAGTGTGGTATTCACTCAACACTGTCAGATGTGGCCACAAAAACCTATGTCACATATGTGGCATCTAAATATGTTAAAATGTGTGAAGTGACATATATCTCAGGTCCAGTGATCAGGTCCATATATCAGGGCGGTCTGCTAAGCCTTTTCTGTCCATTATTTAAGTCACGGATGTCATGAATGACATACACATCTTGGGTCCTACACCTGTCTGAATGACTACAGATTGTGAACAATCATTGACTCCAGCTGTGAATAATACAGACAGTTATCAACATGCACCAAAAATTGCTGCTACAGCCATGACAACAACCTGCAATGAAACAAACACATGGAGGGATTTGCTACATCATGAAAACAAACACACAACTCAAGGATAATATGGACATCACTCCCTGTAAATAGACCAATAGGTATGTAACCTGTGTCCTGGGGGAGATGGTATGTGGAATGCCCACCAGCATGTGGCTGCAGTGCTGACTACTCCCTTGTATGTTACAGAACTACTCAATATGTGAAGGACATCCACATCACAGGCCCATAATACCTCCATAGTCCACAGCCTTCATCACAAGAAAAACTGAGTACAATGTACCCTTCTTCATGTACCTCCCTACACATCTCCCAGTGATGTGTAACTGAAGTGTACCACCTTTGCCACAGTGAGCTATCACACATTTTATTGGCCACACCTAGGTATTCTTTTTTGGGGCATAAACATTACTGTCTGATGGTGTGCTACACCATCAAGTTGTTTCACCAGATGCATGTGTGATACCTGTTCTAGTGATGCACACAGTACATACATAGCTGTTTGACAACATAGATGGGCAACATCTGTGACAGTGTGGCTTGTGCTATATGTTTTATATATATTGTATTGGTCATAATGTCATATACAGGTATAGCAGTGTCCCTCCTAACACCTTCAGTCATATATATATATATATATATATATATATATATATATATATATATATATACGTGTGTGTGTGTGTGTGTGTCATAAAAGTTGTACAAGTGAGTTTGTGCAGAATCATCTCTGATCACTCTAAATCACATATGTTATGTCAGAGAGAGGAGATTAATGGTGGTATTCTGATATTGTCCATGACTGTGCATGCTTCTTTTACTGTTGTCTATAAGCCTTTGCCTGTGTCCTAATTGCTGGAGACACATGCTGAGATTACAGTCATATTCAGGCAAATCAACACAGCTTCACAATATGTACCTTACCCCAATTGTATACAACATCGCTGATAGATGTTCTGTGTATTGTTCATTTAAGGATGCTTCTCTGACACAGATATCTTACCAATTGTTATGTCACATAATACAGTTTTTCACTGTGCAGTCCATACTGTACCATATTGATATGTGATTGGTGCTGCTGCCACAACTGTCTTCCCCTCATCCGCTGTACATTAGGTCATTTCACCTGTCCTCTTTCCTGTGTTCATTCCTACAATTCATCTTTGTATCCCTATTCAATATACATACTTCCCTTGAGTGTTTATTTTAAATGGCAGTCCATGTACCCTTACAGATCATTTACCATCTTTGGTACAGAATGCCTGGAATAGTACTTCATAATACTCTTCACTGTATACACTGTTCTGTACTGTGTCTGGACCATATATATAAAACTCCCTGGTGCGTCTATATTACAACATTGAAGCTTTAGTTAGTTGAATTACTAAAGCTCGATCGTGTAATAACAGCTAAGTGTTGAATGGCCAATTCAACCAAGGAAAACACTTCCCTTGGCTGAATCAAAAAAAAAAAAACTTTAGATCCAAAATCAAGTGGGGGGTTATGTCCAACACCCCCCACACCCCCAACCTAAATATACCAGCTCTGAGATTGCTCAAAATTGGAGAAATGGGCATACTCCACATAATGGCTAAGGGAAGTGTTTCCCTGGGTTAAATTGGCTGTTCAACAATTTACGGTCTCGATATAGTTCGAGCTTTACTCATTCGATTAAGTAAAGCTTTGATCTTGTAATATAGAAATGCCCTGGTAATCATTGTGGCATTTTTTGCAATCCTGCTAACCTACTGTGTTCTGAAGTAAACACATCTGCTATCTGTGTTGTTTTACACAGTTTCATGGCTGACAACACTGTGGTCAGCCACACAACTACTCTTATTTATGTTTAAACGCTGTGTGCAGCATGAATATGTAATTAGCACTGCTTTTCACTGCACATCACTACACACACATGTAAACTCTGCAGGCTTTGTGTGAAGCCTACATGGAGTTTACTGAATCCCGGGGAAAGTATTTTTCAAATATTCATTCTTTACCAGCCCCAATAAAAAAAAAAATTAAGTAACTGTGAAGATATGTGAAGGCTGCCAGCCTAGCTAGATAGGATTTTGTAGATAATTTTGTCATTTGTAAATATTAATGTAAGCCACATGCTTGTTCTCTTTGTTAAATGTTGGACTTCAAAAATGTAACCACATTGCACTCTGCTGGAGGAAAGCTGATAAGTCAATCATTGTATAATTGTTTGATCTCAAAACTCGGAGCCGAGATGTCTGGATGAAGGAATTCTTGCTACTGTTTGGAGACCAGAGTTAACTGTTAGAATTTGCATGTATAATGTCTTTTATTGCTGTAGCTTCCTGACCAGGTGCAAGTTCAAAATGGCTGCTAAACTCTGAGTTTCTGTTGACCTGGGAACCAGAGGAAAAAAATGATGTAGTCTGAAATGAGTCAGTAGTACTGTGCTATCAATTTAAGGACAGAGAGACTCAGAGAATTTGACATTTGTTTTCAGAATATCCAAAATCAGCAGCACTATCTGGCTCTATATGTAAGTTTATTTTAGAACTGTGTTTGCTCTTATACATAGCTAGGAAATAGGAAGATTACACTAGTTGTTTTTCTGTACTGTCAGAACTATTCTACTGTATTATTTTAAGCATTTTCCCATGATCTCTGAACTCTTGACTAGCACTGTGTAGTAAGAAGTATTGTCTTGTGTTTTTTATTATTTATTATTAAATATTTTTAAACATTTCAACTGTGGCTGTTGTGTGTGGAGATAATTTAAGCTCTAGAGTAAATTGCATGTATATAGTGATACTGTACAAAGCCACTCCAATAGTCTTGCTGTTCAGTCACACTTACCAGTTGGATAATAATATTTCACAGTAATAACTGGACACCCTTTAGTAAGGGCCTTTTTAGTAGCTGATAAGTAAGGGTCCTGGTGGCAGTGATTAATACCTTACAGCCTGGACAGAAGAGGCACAGCTAGTGAACCTGTGCCAGCTTTCCCCAGTAGTGGCTGTGTGGTTGTATATAAATAATATCACAAAGTGTGTGTGTGTCAGCTACTTGGGCAGGGACATGAAGCACTGGTTGGACAGAGAGAGTGCTAGGAGGACTTGGCTTGGGACTCTGGCTAAGGATCCCACTCTATAACTGTGCTAGTGGGGAGTCTTATTGGGGGTCTGGAGAGGAAGGGAGAAACCAGTGCCAGACTGACTGTCATCTCTGTGTGCTTTTAAGTTGTACTTTACTGTGTGTGTATTTGTTATGCTTCACAATGTGGATGCCCCTCACTGGTGTTAGCGGTGAGGATTCAGGCTCCTTGATTGCTGGGCCAGTGTACAGGCATCACATATTGTTTGGCAGTGGTGGGATATCCACACCAGATATTAATTGGTTGGCACATGCTAACTGGTTTGTAGTGGTGTGGATATTGAATTCCTGTAGCTTGTGAACATTGATCACTGAAGGTGTTTTTGTACTCTAAATCTGCCATGCAGTGAATATTCAGAGTTCAGATCACAATTATTTTATTTTTTTTTGTTAGCTTAGTTAGTCAAGGAGAGCAGGCAAGCATGTCAGCAGAGAAATATGGCAAGTTGTCAAAGAGCCAGTTGGCTGAGATGTGCCAGGCTAAGGGACTGGTGCATGGAAACCTGACTAAGGCAGACGTGATTGCAGCTTTGGTCAGAGCTGCATCAGAAAACAGCAACCAGGAGGACAATCAGACTGGCCGTGGAGATGTACAACACTCAGGGAATGGACAGCTCATCCTTTGTGCAGAGGACATAAAAATCCATCTGGAGCTAAAAAGACTTGAGTTGGAGGCTAGGCGTTTGGAAATGGAAGCTGTGGAAAAGCAGCGGCAGAGGCAGCATGAAAAGGAAATGCTGACTCTTTGCCAGAGTCATGGAGGTGATGGGGAAGGGAGTAACTGAACCCCCAGAAGCACAAAACGTCAGTAAATTTCTTCCACAGTTTACAGAGAGGGATTATTTTGATAGTTTTATTCATATGTTTGAGAGGGTATGTAAACAGTATGGTATTAACCAAAGGCACTGGGTACGGTTCCTTACCCCCTTACTCCCTGGTAAAGCTGTAACTTTTTTGTCCAAAATGTCTGACATTGACTGTTTTAATTATACTGCTGTTAAGAATTGTCTGTTAGAATTCTTTAAGCTAACATCTCAAACTTATAGGAAAACATTTTGTGAGCATAAACACAAGGCAGATGAAAGTGTGTGTGAATATGTTGCTGAACTGAGCACTTATTTTCATAGGTGGGTGAATGAATGTCAGGTCATCACATCTGAAGTGCTGGCAGACCTTTTGGGGAGGGAACAAGCCCTTAGTACTTTGCCTGAGGACACGGGGATCTGGTTAGCTGATAGACAATGTGCTACTTCAGAGGTGTTGGGGAAGAAGAGACACCTATACCTAGCAAGCGGGGCATCTCTGCACAGGAAAGGGACCCCAAGTAATGCTCGTGGATCTAAAGGAACCCATGGTGGGCAGCCCAGACTGCCCCAACAGAATTTTCCAGTAGCAGGGGAAGCCACTAGTCCAGGTACACATCCAGGATCTAGGGTTTAATGTTTTGAATGCAACCAGTGGGGCCATGTGGCATACAGATGTCCATGGAGGCAAGGTGGGGAACAAACGATGAGAGAGCCAGTAAGTGGGAAAGACAAAATGCCAACAGTAGGTTGTCTTGACAGAACAGGGGTACCGAACTACCATCCTGCAGATGTCCTGATAGGGAAGGATTTTGATGAGGCAGTACCATGTGTTTATGCAGTTACATGCAGTCAGCCTTTGAGACAAGCATGTGGGTCTGGTAGTGTGGGGGAGACCCAGTCAGACCGCATACTTGCAGCCAGGACTGGTGAGGTGGTTACTTCAGGGAGGGAGCTACCCTGTAGCAGTGAGAATGAAGGTGAGCCACAGCTGCTTGTGGGTACTGATGTTCCTTTGGACAGAGGAAGTGCAAGGGTAGAGGTGAGTAGTAGTACCCAGGCTGACAGTCAGGCACCACTGTCAGAGGATGCCAGACTTGCTGTGGAAGGGGAGCTGGAAAAGGTTACAAAGAGAGAGTTGCGACAGGCCCAGCACTCATACCCTACATTGCAAGGCCTGAGAGAGGTAGCTAGTGAGGGACCTGATTCTCAAGGGGAGGGGAATCTGTATACTGGGACAAAGGGTTACTGTACAGAGACTGGACCCCTGAGGGAGAGCTAGAAGGTAAGAGGGTACAGCAGTTAGTAGTGCCTTGAGCCTACTGTCTGGTGCTTTTAGCCATATCCCATGATATTCCCTTTGCAGGTCATATGGGCATAAAATGTACAAGGAGACATATTATGCAGAACTTCTATTGGCCTGGAATTTCCAGATATGTAACAGGGTACTACAGGACCTGTGAGCAGTGCCAAAAGGTAGGCAAGGCAGGAGTCAAGGTGAAAGCTCCTTTGATGCCTTTGCCTATGATTGAGGAGCCATTTCAGAGGGTAGCTATGGATATTGTGGGGCCTCTGAGTACCCCAATTTCCACATGGAAAAAGTATATCCTAGTGGTAGTAGGTTTTGGTACAAGATACCCTGAGGCTGTGGCTTTGTCTTCCACTGAGGCGGAAAAGGTGGCAAATGCTTTGTTGGAGATTTTCAGCAGGGTAGGTTTCCCAAAAGAAATACTGACTGACAGATGTGTCAATTTCATGTCAGACTTGCTGGCTTGTCTGTGGAAGTAAAATGGGGTGAAGCACTTGAAGACAATCCCCTACCATCCCCAGACTAATGGTCTTGTTGACAGGTTAAACTCTACACTCAAGTCCATGCTACGGGCATTTGCAGACCAGATTAAGATGGAGTGGGACAAATATTTGCCCCATCTGTTGTTTGCTTACAGAGAGATTCCCCAGGAATCCACAGGTTTTTCACCCTTTGAGTTGTTGTATGGGCATAGAGTGAGGGGACCTCTAGATTTAATTTGTGATGCGTGGGAAGGTGAGTGTTAAACTCACAAGATGTCTGTTGTGGCATATGTCCTAAACCTCAGGACTAGGCTCAGGGAACTCATGGGCTTAGCTCAGGAGAACCTGGCAGAAGCCCAACAACAGAAAAAGGTATGGTATGACAGGAATGCTCGAGCTAGAGAGTATGCTGCGCGGCAGCAGGTAATGGGTCTCATTCCTGTCAGACACAACAAGCTGCAAGTAGCTTGGAAGGGACCCTACAAGGTGGTAAGAAAGTTAAGTGATGTTAACTACATGGTGGAATTGCTAGGCAGGAGGCAGGAGCACAAGTTGTACCATGTTAACATGATGAAACCTTACCATGCTACGGAGGCCCTTGTGCTGACTATTTGCAGTGGATGGCAGGAGGAGTCTGTGGGAGATGTGGTGACTGATCTCCTCAGTGATGTTTCGACTGACACCTCAGTGGAAGGGGTAGCAATGTCCCAGCAGCTATCCCCTAGCCAGGTTCGAGAAATCCGAGCAGTGTTACAGGAGTTTAGGGACATGAAGCACTGGTTGGGCAGAGAGGGTGCTGGAGGTTTAGCTTGACCACTAGGCTGAGATCTAAACCCTATAGCTGTGCCAGTGGGGAGTCTTATTGGGGATCTGAAGAGAAAAGGAGAAATCAGCCCCAGACTGACTGTGATCTCTGTGTTCTCTTAAGGGAAATTGTACTTTACTGTGTGTGTATTTGTTATCCTTCCCAATGTGGACACCCCTCACTGGTGTTAGTGGTGGGGATTGAGGCTCCTTGATTACTGGGCCAGTGCACGGGCATCACAGTTACAATAATAAAACAACAACTTTGGATTTAATTAAAAATGTAATGGGACTATTACATTTTTTTATTTAATTACAGGATTAAGAAAATAAAACAAATAATTATCATTTTCCATACTCAGTATCTATAGAATTATATTTACAAAGCAAAAAAAAAAAAAACAGTTTTCTTACTTCTTCTATCACAGTTTTAAATACCTTTTCTATTGCTCACATAATAAAAACTTGGAAATTAGCAATCAATGGTATATTACAGTATGTTGCCTTTTATAACTTATGGTCTGAAACAAAATTATTCTTATTTTTTTCTGAAAGAAAACAACACAGCAAAGGATTTTATTGAGAACTTATATTACACCACAGAAGCTTGGCTGGGTTAGACTTTTGTCGCCATTGATATGGTCAAAAAGGAACTTGGCTGCATATGTGGTTGTCGTGTTCAGATATCCAAAAATGGTGGCTGAAAAATTCAATTATTCACTCAAATAACAAATATGCATATAAACTGTACCTATTTTTGGTAGATTATATGTTTAGAAAATACACTTTTGAATCAAGAAAACAGACTTTTATATATTACCAGCATAGTGACAAAATATTTAATTTTATCAGTGTGATATATTGCAGACATTTTGGATTTTCCTCTAAATGATTAGTGGTCTTTATTTACATAATAGCAACATTTTGAGAACATAGAAAAACTGTTTATAATTGAATTATAGTATTAGTTTATTAGAGTTTTACTTGTAACAGACAAGGAGGCATGGCATGGGAATTCCTTTCTTTTAAAAATACTCATTCATTTTTAATTGCACAAATTGCATAAAAAAGAATAAAAAGAATAAAACTAAAAATATATAAAGTCATTTCAAACTGTAAAACATACAGGATAATCGGAAAATAGTTGGGCTGCATTTTAATTGATAGAATGTTAAAACTATTCAGACTATAAGGGTTCATGATTTACAGTACAGAAGTAATTAAGTACTATAACACCACTGAGCTATGTATAATGGGATATAGTAACAACAGTGACAACCACGGCTGTAGTAGTTCAGCGGTTAGCATTGTTGCCTCATAGCAAGGGGTTCTTTGGTTCAATTCTCGACTGGAGCACTTTTTGTGCAAGTCTGCATGTCCTCCCTGCAGTTGAGTGAGATTTGAAGACATGCAGGTAGGTGCATGTGTGTGTATGCCTTCTATGAAGCCAATAACCACACAAAATGGAAGGACAAGCTGAAATCAAGAACAGTAATCCAGTCCAAAACAAGTGAAACCAGGTCCACAATAATAGAAAAAATAAAAACAGTTTTAATTCACCAACAAGGTTAACACACGAGCATAGTAATTAACACACAGGATTAAGAGCTTTCATCTTAGACTTCATCAGAATCACATTTATTAATTTCCACCATCTTTAAATACCCTGCCTTTAATAGATCATAAGACCACACTGCACATAAACACCTCTATACCTATAAGAATACAAATATGTTAATAAATATTAATGACTGTATTAATAATAATAATAATAATAATAATAATAATAATAGTAATAATAATAATAATAATAATACTTCTATGAAGGTTGGGCACTGGGCTGGCAACTCAACAACGTAAAAACACCACTGCCAATCAATCTGTGAACCGGTGATCCATTGTGAAAAAGCCGAAAGACATTGCTTTGATAACAATAGTGACAAACAATTGGCAGAACTGGTCAGAAGCTCCCTTTCTGAGAGAACTGCAGTAAACAGGAGTAAAACCATCACTGGGAAGCTTAATGCTTTCTATTTTGCACACTTGGGTAGTAAGAAACCAAAGTGACAGCTATGGTTGGAGATGAGGGATATCACAATCATTCATGGCATAAAATATCTCTAAGTAGTAACACATAATTCACCTGTCCTTTAATCTGCAGGGTTAAAGAGGCTTAGACCACCTAATTGCAAAGGTGGACATTCTTTCTGCTAAATTAAAAATACAGGAATTAAAAAGAGGTCTGTTACTTCAGTTTTCTGTGATGCAATTATTTCCTTGTCATGTACACTTTACACATAGACTACCTGAGTCCATAGGAAATCTAATATGCAGCATTCTTTTCTTGTTTTAATTAGCTAACATACCATGCCCAACCATGGCTTATTTATTGCTCCTCTGCCTTCTTCCAAAGCTATCACCATTCCACATTACAGCCTAGAAAAAGGCTGTGTGTTCCAGAACATACATTATGGGTTCATAGGTATATACTAGGCTAATAATCACAAGGGCCTTCATAAGCCTAGCCATGCAACACACCCCAATTGTGTCCCTGTGTATACTGGGTATTTATTAGGAGGGGGTATGTTAATTAGGAAGTTTCTAAAGGTTACATGGGTGATGAGCTTATGCTAATTTGGGCATAATTATTGTCTGCCTCTTTTGATAGAGACATGAGGGCCAGACCCATGGTGAATTTCCAATTTCCCATCCATTGGTCAAGGTTACAGTTAAACAGGGTTAGGGATGTATTCTGACTCACATGGATGGGATCCTCTGAGATACATATCTGTCCCATCAATATGTCATATTTATGCTGCAAGCAAAATTTAAATCTTTGGATCTAGTGGTTCCGATGCTGTTTATTTCGTAGACATGCAAAAGATCCATCAGATCTGGATCCGAAGATGCCTTGTATGCCAGGCATAGATTGCCTCTCAATAACTTGTAGGAGACCAAGTATAAAGACTGGGGTTTAAAGCAATCCATTTAGGGCATTGTGTTTATACCCTGGATTCCCCTGGTAAGGAACCTTTATAGGTATTCCAACTATTGCATATGTCTGGTCAGGTACATGCTAAAAAAGGCACTATACTCAATGACTGATAAGGGCCAGATAAAGTGGCACTATGAATTTCTTGGACCTGGATTCCATGCCCTTATATGATGGGTATTATTGAGTGATTTTCTTACTACCTTGGCCACATGTCGGTCAAATGCAAGATTACTATCTACATGTTTCCAGATCTCGGACAATTCGGTCAATTCTCAGAGGTGTCTTACTTGTTTTATTTTTTTATTTTATTTATTTATTTTACATGTGTTTACTGGGAAAGTCTGACTGGGCTGAAGACCCATTTTCAGCAGAGGCTTAGGGAGGAGAGCTCCACATAGTAACAATGCATAAAGTTCATTCATAGTGATGATTTTTATACAATGGAAGGAAACAAACATAGATATAGTAATTAAGCACTAGTATGATCAGTAATGAAAGACAAAGGATTTCACAATTTCTATGAACTTACAAATATTACAGTCTTATCAATGGATTAATTAGGCTGGGGGGGGACTATTTTCCCCAATGGCACTATAATGCATTTCCTGGCATAACATTTTAATACTTGACTTTGGTATCAGTCATTTTTCTGTGTTAGAGCCTCTTGTAAAATGTTTGTGTTGTGGAGGGAATCTATGATAGCTCCCAATTTGCAGTCATCTGCAAACCTGGTCAGCAAAAGTCCCTTGACATCAGCCTTAACTCAGAGAATTAGATATCAGATAGGAGTGGTACCACCATGGAGCTCTGCGGTACTCCACTGGAAACTGGTCTCTTAGAAGAGGTGATATCGCCTTCCTAGGTTCTGTGAGCCAGCTGGCAATCCAGTGAGTTATGTAGGGGTTTATGCCCAGTACTTGCCTCTCAACTGTACAGATTTTCACAGAATGTCCAGATTTTCACAGACTGTTCAGATTTTTGCCTCATATTTTGGTTTCTCATAAAACTGCAGTTTTCTGGCAAATCTTTGGCAAATCATTGAGGATTAAAGTAAAAAATTAATGGCAGAGATCTGAATTTCAGACTTCATACTATTCAAAAAATTCATGCTAATGCAAAACCTGTTATTCTATCAACTTTCTAAGTTTACAAGAGCAAATTTTAAAAAGTGTCTCTATTTTTGGACCTTTGTCCCCCCATTATTTATGGCTTTGTCCAGATTTCTTGGTCTAAGAGGTTGAGAGGTATGGCCCAGTTCAATGAGTTTGTCAACTATATTGTATCAAATGCCTTAGCCAGATCTAGGTTGGCAGTATGCGTTGTTTTCCCCCTCATCCACCGTCCTGGTGACCTTCTCAAAGAAGTCCACCAGGTTTAGTAGGCATGACCTTCTCTTGACAAAGCCAAACTAGGTTGGGTCCAGTGTCTCAAGGTTGCCTATGTCTTTGTTGATCATTTCCATAATAATTCATTCATTCCATGGCTTTACATATTAGACTAGTCAGAATAAAGGGTCTGTAATTTCTGGGGTCAGTTGATGGTCCACCCTTGTGAAGTAGGATAACTGTTACAGTCCTGCATTCTCATGGTACACAGCCTGTTTTGAGGCTGTAGTTGGAAGCTGACTCAAGTGGTCCTGCTAGGTCATGTTTAAAACTATTTTGGAGGCATCCTGGGATATGTGAAGCAAGAAGGGGGTCATACTACCTTTTCATCTTCATCAACATTTTGTGAAAATCTGGACATACAGTACCAGGTCTGCAGTGTCTCTGCATGTTTTCTTCATGAAGTATTTGAAGCTTAGAGTATAGCAGAACTTAAATTCTTTGCATAGTTATATCTTAACTCAAAGCATTATTCTTAACAGCTGATTACTTTGGTACTGTTTTCTGGTCTTTTTTGGTGTATGCCTAAAAGGGTCAATGCATGCATTTTTCCATTTTTTTGAGTGTCATACACTAAATTCTATAATTTATTCATTTATTTGTTTGCTAACCATACACACAGCAACAACATGCCGACCTAAAGACTTCTTTCAGGCACAACTTAGGGATGTGGCAATTGGCAAAAATTTAAAATAAATATAAAAAATACTTATGTAGTTCAAAGAGTGCAATGATTATGCTCCAGAGTCTAGAAAAAGACAAATCAGTTAAGCGCTACTATAGCCCGGGACCCAACCTTAACAAATGTTAAACAACCCCTGCTTAACTTGTTAAGGTTGGGTCTCATAGTAGGCAGTCAAATCTGCCAGTACTGATCAGCAAAGATAGTGGCTGAATAAAACAACAGATTTGTTTGTCATTACTGTCCATAGCAGTAACGTGTCCCTTCCTCTTATAAACTTAGAAAGTATCTAGAATAATAGGGCATGCATTCATCTGCAGTTTCTGAAGGATACAAAGTCTAAAAACTTAAATGCATGCAATTTATTTAGTGATTTCAATTCCTACTGATTTGTCTGAAGAACAGACCAAATATATGAGGTAAAAATCTGGGCATTTCACAGGCATGGCAATGTGTGTGTAAACATAAAAGGACTGTTACACAGTCTTTCTGACAGTGCTCATTAAGTGCTTTATTTTGAAAGCCGGCACTTATGTTGTTTTTTTTCTGTAACCAGTTGTACTTGGAGCAGATAAAGCTCCACACACTATAAAGAATTATGATCAGGTCTTTGATCATAACCCTTAATAATGTGTTTGTGACTTGGATGCCAACATTCACCTCTCAAGCTTCACTCTTGTGAATTTCTTGGCATCTGTGGCTTAAACACATAATAAGCAGGTTATGGCAGGTGACATGACCATAATCCTCTATGTATCTCATAAACAATAAACAAATTATGATTTATACAAGAATTATTTGCAAGTACATATAGGTTAAAATGCATGGGCAGTTTAAGACAGAACATTGACAGTTCTGTGCAAGCCATAAAGACTTATGACTTTAAATACATAAGAAAAGTTAAGCTTCTAATAAAGTAAGTAAGACAGGACATACACAGCTTAAGACAATATACAAAATGATAATTATTCATTTTTGAGCAACATAAATAATAATACAGTAAAATGCTTTACAGAAAAAAGTCAGCTTTTCATTGTGAGGCAGTATATAACTGTTGAGCTCCTCATATTTTCAAAACTTAGTGCGACTTGAAGTGAGAGGCACAGAAAATTGCCCCCCCCCAAAAAAAAAAAAAAGACCAGGAAGTCCAAGTTGACAACTCACTGAAACCTGAAGTAATAAATACTGTGCTTTAGAATAATTTCTGCTGTTCTGATAAAAATAAATATGTCCCAGAAGTTAAAATAAGTAACAAACAGCTGGAGAGCCTCAGCAAATGTTGTTCTGTGGGTGGCATAGTGTACAAGGAGGAGTAGGTGTGTGACTTTTAGAAACAATTATGCACCAGCCACATCAGTGTAATTTTTAATAGAATGCTGCCTCTGTTTTACACTAGCTGTACAGCAATATTATTTGACAATGAGTCACACTGTAATTATGTTCCTTCTAAAACACGACTCATGCAACTCCTTTTTTTTTCTACTTGCTTTCTTTAAAGGTCATTATTTTTCTAATTTGAACTATTACATTTTTTCAATATAATTGGTGTACAGAAATAATTACACACTGAAGACTAGGATATAATTTATCATTCTGAGGAGGTGGTTATATATATATATATATATATATATATATATATATATATATATATATATATATATATATATAAAAAACATTACATTCTACTGCCTTGCCCACATATGACCTGCGATGGCAGCACTTTTGAAGAACACTGCACAGCTTTTTTCTTGCATCCTGGAAAACAAGCTAGTCATGGAACACGTCCATATTTATAATGTGTTCAATGAAGTGCGTAGGTATCTACTGAGTCTCATAGCTATTAAAGTTTAGTACTGCCTTCTGGTCACCTGTGAAAGCATGAGTACAGATGTAGTGGAGACGACCTTTGAACCATCAGCTGTATCTGTGCATTCTTCTATGCATTTCTTTATGGCTGTTCCTCCTCCCCACATCTGAATCCCCTTTTCCATCTATATCAACACCCCTACATCTCTCCTTAAGTCATCACTCTGTTCAGAAGTGCATTCCAAGGCACCATTACTCTTTCTGTTATGCACTATTTGATAATATTGGGTTTATATCCTCCCCCTCTATCAGCTGCTATCCACAAATTCCCTTACCCAGTTACTTCTCTTTATGTGTATTCACCCTAGAAATCCCTTGATGACACAGTATATGCATAACATATCTCCACTTTGTACTTTCTTCTACTCCAATATATGTTTCCAGGACTCTGCCCTAATTGCCTTTAGTAGTTTTGTGTATGGGAAACCCAGCGTTGTACTTGCTCTCTTATTCTGACTATAGTTCCTTTCCTGATACAGTTTCTAGAGGAGAAAACCATGTTCCACATAACTTCTTAGATGTGCACTGTATAAAAGGAAGATGTCACTTGCATTTCTAACATACAAACATTCTGCCAGTGTGCCCCAGAGTCTGTTAGCCTTTGTCAATCTCACTTCCACTTTTGCAGCAAGCTTCAGCCTTGGGTTGATTACAATGCTCACATCTTCTCCTTCCAGCACTCTTTCTTGACCGTTTGAACCCTGGCTACATATCTGATCTCACAAAATGCAATAATAGGTCACTACTGGAGTTGTCACTGGCCACTGCATAAATCTTGATGTCAACAGGTCAGCATATAGGCTGACTTCTGTCTCTAGTCCCACTGTAATGTTTGATGCAGGTCTGTTAAACATGTACAGACCAGAACATTAAAGTCTGTAAAACCCCACTAGTTACTACTTCCTCACTTAACAGTTCCACACTAACTGCCACTCTCACTCCCCTGATAGCTAGCTAATTCTTTAACCAGATCACAACTTTGCTTCCTGCACACATACACATTACTTTTTCTAATAAATTACATCCACCATGTTCCCTTTTAAGTCTTAGTGATGACTCAGTCACAGATCTGTTCTAGATTAGACTAGAAGTATCTCTTATGTATGAATCCATACTGTATTTGGCCTCACTATGAATCCTTGATGTACAAACTACCAAATCTGAGTTTACTTAAAGTCACTGATTCAACAGTTTATTGAAACATGATGTTTTATTCCATAGGCAAGTGTTTTTGCATGAAAACAAGTTATTTTCTGACTCAAAACACCCTAACGTGTATATATCAACCTTGAAAAAGACAGAAAGCTATTTTCCCACTGCAAAAGAAGTTTAAAACAATTGATATATACAATAAATTTTATTTCAATAATCTAAGAAGTCATTCACTTTGTGTCAATGAAATCAGATTTCATAGATCTTTCAAAGAATCATAGTGGATATTTATGTAGCTTTTAGTCTTGATAACTGCATATCTCTACTGATCCAAGATGGCCTCATTTGTTACACGACCCAGGCACAAGACAAAAAAAGATGTACAGACCTCTCAACCTCTTACAGCAAGAAATCTGGACAAAGCCATACATAATGAGGGGACAAAGGACCAAAAAGGGGGACAATTTTTAAATATTGCTCTTACAAACTTAGAAAGTTGATAAAATAATAGGTTTTACATTAACATGCATTTACTGAGGGATATGAAGTGCGAAACTCAAGTATATGTAAATATTTTGTGACTTTAATAGTCAATGATTTCCCAAACGTTTGCCAGAAAACCACAATTTTATGAGAAACAGACCCAAAATAGAGGCAAAAATCTGGACATTCTGAGAAAACCTGGACAGTTGAGAGGTATGTAAAGACAGCTTCAATGCAGAAACTATGACAATGTTTTTATAGCTATAATGCATGCATGTTACATGCTATGATGTAAGATGCATCATAAAATGTGGCGGTTGCAACCCCACCACACTCTTATTTTACATTTATGTAACCAAACCCAAGCCCAGACATAATTACAAATGGAAGCAAATTGACATATACCAGACTGCATTATGAAAATCAAAATGGCGCCTTATATTAGTGCATTACACTATTTTTGGTACTACTGCACGTTACGATTCTTTCTAAGAATTGTAAACATACTATTTCTCTCAAAGATCAACAGAAAACCAGTTATTGGCAGTAAGACTATCCAAATTAGAAAACAACATAATAAATAAACAAAAATAACTAGAGAGGACCCAAAGAAATTATCATTACTGTAAAAATCATATATATATATATATATATATATATATATATGTGTATATATATATATATATATATATATATATATATATATATATATATATACACACACACAAACACACACACACACTCACACACATCTATGTATAAACACACACATGCATACTCCCATACATACATATGTATGTGAGTGTGTGTGTGTGTGTGTGTGTGTGTATATATATATATATATATATATATATATATATATATATATATATATATATATATATATATATATATATCTTCTTCTTTTGGATTTTCTGGTTAGGGGTCGCCACAGCAGAACTCCAGTCCGCTAATGATTGGCAGTAGATTTTTATAGTGCCAAGGTGCCAGCTTGATGCCCAACCTTCAACGAAGGCATGCCTATTCACGCATGTCTTTCGAATGCCACTCGACCATAGGGAGGACATGCAGAATCCACACAGAAGGCACTCCAACTGAGAATTGAACGGGAGAACCTCTTGTTGTGAGGTGACAACACTACCGCTGCACCACCGCGGCTTCACACATATATATATACATACATACACATACATTTACATGCATACACATATACAAGTTAAATATACATCTGTCATGCATAAAATGTTTGCACATGCTGACTACAATGGCTACAATGAAATTGCTGTATGTAGTGTGTAGTGCAAGTTGAAATTATTGCTGTAAGTTAGCAACTCAGTAAAATAATTAATGCACTTCCAAGGTACTGCTAAAAAAGCTGAAAGTTAATAGAGTCAGGAACATGATGGATGCAAATTCCTTCAGCAATGTAGGCTCAGAAGTGTAAAAAGCTGTAGCTGTCAGAGATATTATGAAATAAATGGGAGTTACTTATCAAGGAAAGAAGAAAAACAGTATGGGAAATATGGGGGTAGAGAATGGAGTCTACATTTGCACTGCAGTATGGCATGGAGTTGGTAAGAGGCATGCTGAACTGGAGGAGGATCAATCAATTATGCTGAAACATTATTGAAAAATAACCTTTATTAAGTACAAAACATGCCCTTACCAAAATCTGCTGTCCCCATATAATCATCCAGAGATGTCTTAAACATATCTATCAACGTATAGTTTTTAATTAGTTAAGGGAGTAGCTTCCAAACATGGTCCATCTTTTAGAAAACAAAGAGGTTGCTAATGTTTTGTATTTGCAGCCTACATTCACCTTTTAGACTATTAAGAAATGCTAAGGATACAACATACCTCTCAATCTCTAAGCTTTCAAAATCATAGCAGGGAGAGTTCAAAAAATTATAGCAGTGGGTCAAAAATCATAGCACTCAAAATGTATACATGTATAAATTTGCAGCCCTGGGAGGTGGGGGCAAGAATGTATAAATTTGCCCTCTTGGCAGGTGCCTCCTATAAAGTAGGACCCTTGTGATGCTAAGAGATGTACATCTATTTATCTGTAACAGAAAAAGGTATCCTTACTGCACTACAAAAATATGCAAATGACTGTTTTCTTGCTTCTTATAGATATCAGTCATAAACTATTGTTTAGTTTGTTCAATTACTATAAATTATGCATACTTTCATTTGTCCAATACATGGTTGTGGAACAGTTAAATAAGTAAAAATACAAAATACGCCTTAGCCTAGAAATGAACCAGAGTTCGAAGTATTTCTAATCTAGTTATGCACAGCATAAAACTGTTAACCCTCTGGGCCATTTAGAATGTGATTGTTTGCCACCTGACTAACATACTGCCTTATAATCTCTTACACTTTTTGCATAAAGTGCATAGTGTTTTCCACCATTCTGTGTCTTCCTGGTCAATATGACATTATATAAGCTCTGCAATGTGTAAGCTTGTTACCATCACAGCACTTAAACCATTCTCCCCACCCCCAGTCCCCATGGAAATGGCACCAGTTTGGCACTTCAGAAGGTTTTTTCTGGTGTCCAGTGGTTCCCCTCACCTCCTGATCCCAGTTTTCCCTGGTGTCCAGTGGTTCCCCCACCCCAATCCCACTTTTAATGTTCATGATAGTATGTTCCTTTAAAAGTAAGCCCCATTTCCCTCACTCCCAGTTCCCACAATAACGTAGGTGCCAGTAAGGCATTGCAGAATGGCTATCCTTCCTCCAGATCTTCATAGTAACTTTGGTGCTGGTACAATACTTTATACAATAATCTTGGTGTCCAATAATTCCCCTCCAAGATCACCCTTAAAATGTATATGCCTTTATGATGATTTACTTTATCTCTGGTAGTTTACTGGTTTCTCCCCACCCCTCCAGTCCCATTGGTGCTGTTATGGCACTATAGAGAGGATTCCCTGGTGTCTAATTAATCCCCCCATCCTCCATTTTGATGTGGGTGCAAATGGACTTGTACATGTCATGGCATCTTTATGAATCCAGTCCATAGTAATCCACACACACAGAAAATCAATTACTTACTTACCAGATCAACGTAGACAATACAGATCCATTTTACACTTAAACACTTCAAAGACTTAAGCACAGAGCTGTACTGTTTTTTTAAAAGACCACACTAGTGCTAGATGGCTGGCATGTTCATTTCTGCTTTGTTTGGACATGCCAAGCTCCATGTAATCTTTCTTTCTTTCACTGGCTCTAAAATTAGAGCAGTCAAAAAGAAGAAAATTGGCACTGTGTCATGTGAAATCACAGCAGCAGAACAGACATAGATTTACTATTTAAAATTGGAGCACTAGACCAAATGTGCAGTTGAGAGAAATCGGATGCAAACTCACATGCTTTCTAAAAATTTTGAAGTAGTACTCTGAATGAATTGAATACATTTTACCTTAGTAGGTTTGCAGTGTTACTTGTCAGTAAATAAATAACTTCATTTCTTAAAAACAATAAACCAACTAGTGAAAAATGAAATAATGTCAGTCAAATTATATATGAAAAGCCTTATTTATTATAGTTAAGCAGTTTTCGTTTACATAAAATAGCAAACTTATTTAGACAAATATTAAACACATTCAAACTTCCATTTAAATAGGTAAACATAGCCGCCATAAATTCATGAACAGGAAGTGAGGCAAACTTCTTTACATAATATCACTTTTTAAAATTGATAGATACTTCAAGAATGTAAAACATGAAATATAAAAATGAAAGTAAGCATGCATATAAAATGTAAATATAATGTAAATATAATGTTTTATCATATAAAAACTTATAAATTATTAAATATAATTGTTTATTTAAGCTATTTTATAAACCAAAACTTATTACAGTATAACCACCCTACATTTAAAATATAACTTGTGTATTAATACAAAATACTGGCCGAACTGTTATAAACAATTATACCTAACTATACTCTATCTAATAAGTGCTTTCAATCTAAGTATAATCATTTAACCCTGGCCAGGCATAAGCATACAACCGCAATTGCCAACACAAGTGAGTTTTTTCCAACTGCAGAGCCCAACGACCAGCCCTTTGATTCTCCTTAACTTGTTGAATAACACAAAACGTAAAATGATGGTCATTGTACTCATGTACATGTTTCACTAATGCATTAGTGTTAATATCCTTTGTAATAGCATAAATTGATTCTCCTTAACTTGTTGAATAACACAAAACGTAAAATGATGGTCATTGTACTCATGTACATGTTTCACTAATGCATTAGTGTTAATATCCTTTGTAATAGCATAAATTGATTCTCCTTAACTTGTTGAATAACACAAAAAGTAAAATGATGGCCATTGTACTCATGTACATGTTTCACTAATGCATTAGTGTTAATATCCTTTGTAATAGCATAAATTGATTCTCCTTAACGTGTTGAATAACACAAAACGTAAAATGATGGTCATTGTACTCATGTACATGTTTCACTAATGCATTAGTGTTAATATCCTTTGTAATAGCATAAATTGATTCTCCTTAACTTGTTGAATAACACAATATGTAAAATGATGGTCATTGTACTCATGTACATGATTCACTAATGCATTAGTGTTAATATCCTTTGTAATAGCATAAATTGATTCTCCTTAACTTGTTGAATAACACAAAACGTAAAATGATGGTCATTGTACTCATGTAATGTTTCACTTGTTAATATCCTTTGTAATAGCATAAATTGATTCTCCTTAACTTGTTGAATAACACAAAATGTAAAACGATGGCCATTGCACTCATGTACATTTTCACTAATGCATTAGTGTTAATATCCTTTGTAATAGCATAAATTGATTCTCCTTAACTTGTTGAATAACACAAAACATAAAATGATGGCCATTGTACTCATGTACATGTTTTACTAATGCATTAGTGTTAATATCCTCTGTAATAGCATAAATTGATTCTCCTTAACTTGTTGAATAACACAAAACGTAAAATGATGGTCATTGTACTCATGTAATGTTTCACTAATGCATTAGTGTTAATATCCTTTTTAATAGCATAAATTGATTCTCCTTAACGTGTTGAATAACACAAAATGTAAAATGATGGTCATTGTACTAATGTACATGTTTCACTAATGCATTAGTGTTAATATCCTTTGTAATAGCATAAATTGATTCTCCATAACTTGTTGAATAACACAAAATGTAAAATGATGGTCATTGTACTCATGTACATGTTTCACTAATGCATTAGTGTTAATATCCTTTTTAATAGCATACATTGATTCTCCTTAACTTGTTGAATAACACAAAATGTAAAATGATGGTCATTGTACTCATGTACATGTTTCACTAATGCATTAGTGTTAATATCCTTTGTAATAGCATAAATTGATTCTCCTTAACTTGTTGAATAACACAAAATGTAAAATGATGGTCATTGTACTCATGTAATGTTTCACTAATGCATTAGTGTTAATATCCTTTGTAATAGCATAAATTGATTCTCCTTAATTTGTTGAATAACACAAAATGTAAAATGATGGTCATTGTACTCATGTACATGTTTCACTAATGCATTAGCGTTAATATCCTTTGTAATATCATAAATTGATTCTCCTTAACTTGTTGAATAACACAAAACATAAAATGATGGTCATTGTACTCATGTACATGTTTCACTAATGCATTAGTGTTAATATCCTTTGTAATAGCATAAATTGATTCTCCTTAACTTGTTGAATAACACAAAATGTAAAATGATGGTCATTGTACTCATGTAATGTTTCACTAATGCATTAGTGTTAATATCCTTTTTAATAGCATAAACTGATTCTCCTTAACGTGTTGAATAACACAAAACGTAAAATGATGGTCATTGTACTCATGTACATGTTTCACTAATGCATTAGTGTTAATATCCTTTGTAATAGCATAAACTGATTCTCCTTAACTTGTTGAATAACACAAAATGTAAAATGATGGTCATTGTACTGATGTACTCATGTAATGTTTCATTAATGCATTAGTGTTAATATCCTTTTTAATAGCAAAAATTGATTCTCCTTAACTTGTTGAATAACACAAAACGTAAAATGATGGTCATTGTACTCATGTACATGTTTCACTAATGCATTAGTGTTAATTTCCTTTGTAATAGCATAAATTGATTCTCCTTAACTAGTTGAATAACACAAAATGTAAAATGATGGTCATTGTACTCATGCACATGTTTCACTAATGCATTAGTGTTAATATCCTTTGTAATAGCATAAATTGATTCTCCTTAACTTGTTGAATAACACAAAACGTAAAATGATGGTCATTGTACTCATGTACATGTTTCACTAATGCATTAGTGTTAATATCCTTTGTAATAGCATAAATTGATTCTCCTTAACTTGTTGAATAACACAAAATGTAAAATGATGGTCATTGTACTCATGTACATGTTTCACTAATGCATTAGTGTTAATATCCTTCTTAATAGCATACATTGATTCTCCTTAACTTGTTGAATAACACACAACATAAAATGATGGTCATTGTACTCATGTACATGTTTCACTAATGCATTAGTGCTAATATCCTTTGTAATGGCATAAATTGATTCTCCTTAACTTGTTGAATAACACAAAACGTAAAATGATGGTCATTGTACTCATGTACATGTTTCACTAATGCATTAGTGTTAATATCCTTTGTAATAGCATAAATTGATTCTCCTTAACTTGTTGAATAACACAAAACGTAAAATGATGGTCATTGTACTCATGTACATGTTTTACTAATGCATTAGTGTTAATATCCTTTGTAATAGCATAAATTGAATCTCCTTAACTTGTTGAATAACACAAAACGTAAAATGATGGTCATTGTACTCATGTACATGTTTCACTAATGCATTAGTGTTAATATCCTTTGTAATAACATAAATTGATTCTCCTTAACTTGTTGAATAACACAAAATGTAAAATGATGGTCATTGTACTCATGTACGTTTCACTAATGCATTAGTGTTAATATCCTTTGTAATAGCATAAATTGATTCTCCTTAACTTGTTGAATAACACAAAATGTAAAATGATGGTCATTGTACTCATGTACATGTTTCACTAATGCATTAGTGTTAATATACTTTTTAATAGAATAAATTGATTCTCCTTAACTTGTTGAATAACACAAAACGTAAAATGATGGTCATTGTACTCATGTAATGTTTCACTAATGCATTAGTGTTAATATCCTTTTTAATAGCATAAATTGATTCTCTTTAACGTGTTGAATAACACAAAATGTAAAATGATGGTCATTGTACTCATGTACATGTTTCACTAATGCATTAATGTTAATATCCTTTTTAATAGCATAAATTGATTCTCCTTAACTTGTTGAATAACACAAAATGTAAAATGATGGTCATTGTACTCATATAATGTTTCACTAATGCATTAGTGTTAATATCCTTTTTAATAGCATAAATTGATTCTCCTTAACTTGTTGAATAACACAAAACGTAAAATGATGGTCATTGTACTCATGTACATGTTTCACTAATGCATTAGTGTTAACATCCTTTTTAATAGCATGAATTGATTCTCCTTAACTTGTTGAATAACACAAAACTTAAAATGATGGTCATTGTACTCATGTACATGTTTGACTAATGCATTAGTGTTAATATCCTTTGTAATAGCATAAATTGATTCTCCTTAACTTGTTGAATAACACAAAACATAAAATGATGGTCATTGTAGTCATGTAATGTTTCACTAATGCATTAGTGTTAATATCCTTTGTAATAGCATAAATTGATTTTCCTTAACTTGTTGAATAACACAAAACGTACAATGATGGTCATTGTACTCATGTACATGTTTCACTAATGCATTAGTGTTAATATCCTTTGTAATAGCATAAATTGATTCTCCTTAACTTGTTGAATAACACAAAATGTAAAATGATGGTCATTGTACTCATGTAATGTTTCACTAATGCATTAGTGTTAATATCCTTTGTAATAGCATAAATTGATTCTCCTTAATTTGTTGAATAACACAAAATGTAAAATGATGGTCATTGTACTCATGTACATGTTTCACTAATGCATTAGCATTAATATCCTTTGTAATAGCATAAATTGATTCTCCTTAACTTGTTGAATAACACAAAACATAAAATGATGGTCATTGTACTCATGTACATGTTTCACTAATGCATTAGTGTTAATATCCTTTGTAATAGCATAAATTGATTCTCCTTAACTTGTTGAATAACACAAAATGTAAAATGATGGTCATTGTACTCATGTAATGTTTCACTAATGCATTAGTGTTAATATCCTTTTTAATAGCATAAACTGATTCTCCTTAACGTGTTGAATAACACAAAACGTAAAATGATGGTCATTGTACTCATGTACATGTTTCACTAATGCATTAGTGTTAATATCCTTTGTAATAGCATAAACTGATTCTCCTTAACTTGTTGAATAACACAAAATGTAAAATGATGGTCATTGTACTGATGTACTCATGTAATGTTTCATTAATGCATTAGTGTTAATATCCTTTTTAATAGCATAAATTGATTCTCCTTAACTTGTTGAATAACACAAAACGTAAAATGATGGTCATTGTACTCATGTACATGTTTCACTAATGCATTAGTGTTAATTTCCTTTGTAATAGCATAAATTGATTCTCCTTAACTAGTTGAATAACACAAAATGTAAAATGATGGTCATTGTACTCATGCACATGTTTCACTAATGCATTAGTGTTAATATCATTTGTAATAGCATAAATTGATTCTCCTTAACTTGTTGAATAACACAAAACGTAAAATGATGGTCATTGTACTCATGTACATGTTTCACTAATGCATTAGTGTTAATATCCTTTGTAATAGCATAAATTGATTCTCCTTAACTTGTTGAATAACACAAAATGTAAAATGATGGTCATTGTACTCATGTACATGTTTCACTAATGCATTAGTGTTAATATCCTTCTTAATAGCATACATTGATTCTCCTTAACTTGTTGAATAACACACAACATAAAATGATGGTCATTGTACTCATGTACATGTTTCACTAATGCATTAGTGCTAATATCCTTTGTAATGGCATAAATTGATTCTCCTTAACTTGTTGAATAACACAAAACGTAAAATGATGGTCATTGTACTCATGTACATGTTTCACTAATGCATTAGTGTTAATATCCTTTGTAATAGCATAAATTGATTCTCCTTAACTTGTTGAATAACACAAAACGTAAAATGATGGTCATTGTACTCATGTACATGTTTCACTAATGCATTAGTGTTAATATCCTTTGTAATAGCATAAATTGATTCTCCATAACTTGTTGAATAACACAAAACGTAAAATGATGGTCATTGTACTCATGTACATGTTTTACTAATGCATTAGTGTTAATATCCTTTGTAATAGCATAAATTGAATCTCCTTAACTTGTTGAATAACACAAAACGTAAAATGATGGTCATTGTACTCATGTACATGTTTCACTAATGCATTAGTGTTAATATCCTTTGTAATAACATAAATTGATTCTCCTTAACTTGTTGAATAACACAAAATGTAAAATGATGGTCATTGTACTCATGTACGTTTCACTAATGCATTAGTGTTAATATCCTTTGTAATAGCATAAATTGATTCTCCTTAACTTGTTGAATAACACAAAATGTAAAATGATGGTCATTGTACTCATGTACATGTTTCACTAATGCATTAGTGTTAATATACTTTTTAATAGAATAAATTGATTCTCCTTAACTTGTTGAATAACACAAAACGTAAAATGATGGTCATTGTACTCATGTAATGTTTCACTAATGCATTAGTGTTAATATCCTTTTTAATAGCATAAATTGATTCTCTTTAACGTGTTGAATAACACAAAATGTAAAATGATGGTCATTGTACTCATGTACATGTTTCACTAATGCATTAGTGTTAATATCCTTTTTAATAGCATAAATTGATTCTCCTTAACTTGCTGAATAACACAAAATGTAAAATGATGGTCATTGTACTCATATAATGTTTCACTAATGCATTAGTGTTAATATCCTTTTTAATAGCATAAATTGATTCTCCTTAACTTGTTGAATAACACAAAACGTAAAATGATGGTCATTGTACTCATGTACATGTTTCACTAATGCATTAGTGTTAACATCCTTTTTAATAGCATGAATTGATTCTCCTTAACTTGTTGAATAACACAAAACTTAAAATGATGGTCATTGTACTCATGTACATGTTTGACTAATGCATTAGTGTTAATATCCTTTGTAATAGCATAAATTGATTCTCCTTAACTTGTTGAATAACACAAAACATAAAATGATGGTCATTGTAGTCATGTAATGTTTCACTAATGCATTAGTGTTAATATCCTTTGTAATAGCATAAATTGATTTTCCTTAACTTGTTGAATAACACAAAACGTACAATGATGGTCATTGTACTCATGTACATGTTTCACTAATGCATTAGTGTTAATATCCTTTGTAATAGCATAAATTTATTCTCCTTAACTTGTTGAATAACACAAAACGTAAAATGATGGTCATTGTACTCATGTACATGTTTCACTAATGCATTAGTGTTAATATCCTTTGTAATAGCATAAATTGATTCTCCTTAACTTGTTGAATAACACAAAATGTAAAATGATGGTCATTGTACTCATGTACATGTTTCACTAATGCATTAGTGTTAATATCCTTTTTAATAGCATAAACATGCTCATATATCCATTCCTTTAGAGCTCTGGTGGTCTTCTCTACATAGTACGCTGGGCACAACTGGCACAATGCGATATAAACAACACTCTTTGAATTGCAATTGTGTTTGCCCTGAACATTATATTTCCTTCCTTTTATTTCAAAAAATATTCCAGCCTTCAATTTCCCAGGATTAAATGAAAATGCCTCCCTAATGCCCGTTTTGAAACATAGGGCCAGTGTGATTTAAAACAGTCATTTTTTTCCCTATTGGTTGTCTTTATTCATTTTGGTTTGCTTTTTTACTGAACATGGAAATCAATTATTATAATGAAAATTTTTTTAGTAGGTGATTCAAGAATTAATTGTGTTTAGATTTACACACATATAGTTTTGTATGTTTTAATTTGTTAATGATTTTACAATTGTCATGTGATTTAATTTAAGATCTGTTTATGGATTGGTTAGTGGGGTGTTGTACTGGAATATTTAATAGGATGTGTGTTTATTGCCCAGATGACTCTGATGAAGCCAGGTTGTATTACTGGCGAAAGTGCTTAGTTATGTGGCATTGCAAATAAATCAATTAGTGCTTTGTCTGACCTTGGTGGTCCAGTGCTTTTATTTTATTTTAATTCTTAGTTTAGTGTTCCTTGTGAACCAGTGTGAACTTTTTCAAATTACTACCCTTCCTTGCTACCATTTTGAACCCTTCATATAATTTATTCCTAACTTGCATATCATCATCTATCACTATCCAGTTTTTTAACATAATTGCTTTAATTCCATAAAAATGGTTACTGAAAGTTGTTATAAATAATGTGGCACTATCTAATTGAATACCTTCTGTATGCATTACATGACCACCCCTATTATTGTTTAGAATGGGTACAAAATGACCATTTGATCTTTTAGTTTTACGTTCCTCATAAAATTCATTCAACATATAATCTGGGTAACCCTTTTTCTTGAAGATATCAATAAGCCCTTCACATTCATTATGAAAATTAAAGGCCAGGCTCACCATTCTTGCGGCTCGGACTAGCTGACCCTTTACTACCACTCTTTTGCTGATAGTGGGATGTGCGCTTGTAAAATGCAGAAACGAATTAGAATATGTCTCTTTCTTGTTTATGCTATTAAAAAGGATATTAACACTAATGCATTAGTGAAACATGTACATGAGTACAATGACCATCATTTTAAGTTTTGTGTTATTCAACAAGTTAAGGAGAATCAATTTATGCTATTACAAAGGATATTAACACTAATGCATTAGTGAAACATGTACATGAGTACAATGACCATCATTTTACGTTTTGTGTTATTCAACAAGTTAAGGAAAATCAATTTATGCTATTAAAAAGGATATTAACACTAATGCATTAGTGAAACATTACATGAGTACAATGACCATCATTTTACATTTTGTGTTATTCAACAAGTTAAGGAGAATGAATTTATGCTATTAAAAAGGATATTAACACTAATGCATTAGTGAAACATGTACATGAGTACAATGACCATCATTTTACGTTTTGTGTTATTCAACAAGTTAAGGAGAATCAATTTATGCTATTACAAAGGATATTAACACTAATGCATTAGTGAAACATGTACATGAGTACAATGACCATCATTTTACATTTTGTGTTATTGAACAAGTTAAGGAGAATCAATTTATGCTATTAAAAAGGCTATTAACACTAATGCATTAGTGAAACATTACATGAGTACATGAGTACAATGACCATCATTTTACATTTTGTGTTATTCAACAAATTAAGGAGAATCAATTTATGCTACTACAAAGGATATTAACACTAATGCATTAGTGAAACATGTACATGAGTACAATGACCATCATTTTACATTTTGTGTTATTCAACAAGTTAAGGAGAATCAATTTATGCTATTACAAAGGATATTAACACTAATGCATTAGTGAAACATGTACATGAGTACAATGACCATCACTTTATGTTTTGTGTTATTCAACAAGTTAAGGAGAATCAATGTATGCTATTACAAAGGATATTAACACTAATGCATTAGTGAAACATGTACATGAGTACAATGACCATCATTTTACATTTTGTGTTATTCAACAAGTTAAGGGGAATCAATTTATGCTATTACAAAAGATATTAACACTAATGCATTAGTGAAACATTACATGAGTACAATGACCATCATTTTACATTTTGTGTTATTCAACAAGTTAAGGAGAATCAATTTATGCTATTACAAAGGATATTAACACTAATGCATTAGTGAAACATTACATGAGTACATGAGTACAATGACCATCATTTTACATTTTGTATTATTCAACAAGTTAAGGAGAATCAATTTATGCTATTACAAAGGATATTAACACTAATACATTAGTGAAACATGTACATGAGTACAATGACCATCATTTTAAGTTTTGTGTTATTCAACAAGTTAAGGAGAATCAATTTATGCTATTAAAAAGGATATTAACACTAATGCATTAGTGAAACATTACATGAGTACAATGACCATTATTTTATGTTTTCTGTTATTCAACAAGTTAAGGAGAATCAATTTATGTTATTACAAAGGATATTAACACTAATGCATTAGTGAAACATGTACATGAGTACAATGACCATCATTTCACGTTTTGTGTTATTCAACAAGTTAAGGAGAATCAATTTATGCTATTACAAAGGATATTAACACTAATGCATTAGTGAAACATGTACATGAGTACAATGACCATCATTTTAAGTTTTGTGTTATTCAACAAGTTAAGGAGAATCAATTTATGCTATTATGAAGGATAGTAACACTAATGCATTAGTGAAACATGTACATGAGTACAATGACCATCATTTTACATTCTGTGTTATTCAACAAGTTAAGGAGAATCAATGTATGCTATTACAAAGGATATTAACACTAATGCATTAGTGAAACATGTACATGAGTACAATGACCCTCATTTTACGTTTTGTGTTATTCAACAAGTTAAGGAGAATCAATTTATGCTATTAAAAAGGATATTAACACTAATGCATTAGTGAAACATGTACATGAGTACAATGACCATCATTTTACATTTTGTGTTATTCAACAAGTTAAGGAGAATCAATTTATGCTATTACAAAGGATATTAACACTAATGCATTAGTATAACATGTACATGAGTACAATGACCATCATTTTACGTTTTGTGTTATTCAACAAGTTAAGGAGAATCAACTTATACTATTACAAAGGATATTAACACTAATGCATTAGTGAAACATGTACATGAGTACAATGACCATCATTTTACGTTTTGTGTTGTTCAACAAGTTAAGGAGAATCAATTTATGCTATTAAAAGGATATTAACACTAATGCATTAGTGAAACATTACATGAGTACAATGACCATCATTTTAAGTTTTGTGTTATTCAACAAGTTAAGGAGAATCAATTTATGCTATTAAAAAGGATATTAACACTAATGCATTAGTGAAACATTACATGAGTACATGAGTACAATGACCATCATTTTACGTTTTGTGTTATTCAACAAGTTAAGAAGAATCAATTTATGCTATTACAAAGGATATTAACACTAATGCATTAGTGAAACATGTACATGAGTACAATGACCATCATTTTACGTTTTGTGTTATTCAACAAGTTAAGGAGAATCAATTTATGCTATTACAAAGGATATTAACACTAATGCATTAGTGAAACATGTACATGAGTACAATGACCATCATTTTACGTTTTGTGTTACTCAACAAGTTATGGAGAATCAATTTATGCTATTAAAAAGGATATTATCACTAATGCATTAGTGAAACATGTACATGAGTACAATGACCATCATTTTACGTTTTGTGTTATTCAACAAGTTAAGGAGAATCAATTTATGCTATTACAAAGGATATTAACACTAATGCATTAGTGAAACATGTACATGAGTACAATGACCATTATTTTACATTTTGTGTTATTCAACAAGTTAATGAGAATCAATTTATGCTATTAAAAAGGATATTAACACTAATGCATTACTGAAACATTACACGAGTACAATGACCATCATTTTACGTTTTGTGTTACTCAACAAGTTAAGGAGAATCAATTTATGCTATTACAAAGGATATTAACACTAATGCATTAGTGAAACATTACATGAGTACATGAGTACAATGACCATCATTTTACGTTTTGTGTTATTCAACAAGTTAAGGAGAATCAATTTATGCTATTACAAAGGATATTAACACTAATGCATTAGTGAAACATGTACATGAGTACAATGACCATCATTTTATGTTTTGTGTTATTCAACAAGTTAAGGAGAATCAATTTATGCTATTACAAAGGATATTAACACTAATGCATTAGTGAAACATGTACATGAGTACAATGACCATCATTTTACGTTTTGTGTTATTCAACAAGTTAAGGAGAATCAATTTATGCTATTACAAAGGATATTAGCACTAATGCATTAGTGAAACATGTACATGAGTACAATGACCATCATTTTACGTTTTGTGTTATTCAACAAGTTAAGGAGAATCAATGTATGCTATTACAAAGGATATTAACACTAATGCATTAGTGAAACATGTACATGAGTACAATGACCATCATTTTACATTTTGTGTTATTCAACAAGTTAAGGAGAATCAATTTATGCTATTACAAAGGATATTAACACTAATGCATTAGTGAAACATGTACATGAGTACAGTGACCATCATTTTACATTCTGTGTTATTTAACAAGTTAAGGAGAATCAATGTATGCTATTACAAAGGATATTAACACTAATGCATTAGTGAAACATGTACATGAGTACAATGACCCTCATTTTACGTTTTGTGTTATTCAACAAGTTAAGGAGAATCAATTTATGCTATTAAAAAGGATATTAACACTAATGCATTAGTGAAACATGTACATGAGTACAATGACCATCATTTTACATTTTGTGTTATTCAACAAGTTAAGGAGAATCAATTTATGCTATTACAAAGGATATTAACACTAATGCATTAGTATAACATGTACATGAGTACAATGACCATCATTTTACGTTTTGTGTTATTCAACAAGTTAAGGAGAATCAATTTATGCTATTACAAAGGATATTAACACTAATTCATTAGTGAAACATGTACATGAGTACAATGACCATCATTTTACGTTTTGTGTTTTTCAACAAGTTAAGGAGAATCAATTTATGCTATTAAAAGGATATTAACACTAATGCATTAGTGAAACATTACATGAGTACAATGACCATCATTTTACGTTTTGTGTTATTCAACAAGTTAAGGAGAATCAATTTATGCTATTAAAAAGGATATCAACACTAATGCATTAGTGAAACATTACATGAGTACATGAGTACAATGACCATCATTTTACGTTTTGTGTTATTCAACAAGTTAAGGAGAATCAATTTATGCTATTACAAAGGATATTAACACTAATGCATTAGTGAAACATGTACATGAGTACAATGACCATCATTTTACGTTTTGTGTTATTCAACAAGTTAAGGAGAATCAATTTATGCTATTACAAAGGATATTAACACTAATGCATTAGTGAAACATGTACATGAGTACAATGACCATCATTTTACGTTTTGTGTTGTTCAACAAGTTAAGGAGAATCAATTTATGCTATTAAAAGGATATTAACACTAATGCATTAGTGAAACATTACATGAGTACAATGACCATCATTTTACGTTTTGTGTTATTCAACAAGTTAAGGAGAATCAATTTATGCTATTAAAAAGGATATTAACACTAATGCATTAGTGAAACATTACATGAGTACATGAGTACAATGACCATCATTTTACGTTTTGTGTTATTCAACAAGTTAAGGAGAATCAATTTATGCTATTACAAAGGATATTAACACTAATGCATCAGTGAAACATGTACATGAGTACAATGACCATCATTTTACGTTTTGTGTTATTCAACAAGTTAAGGAGAATCAATTTATGCTATTACAAAGGATATTAGCACTAATGCATTAGTGAAACATGTACATGAGTACAATGACCATCATTTTACGTTTTGTGTTACTCAACAAGTTATGGAGAATCAATTTATGCTATTAAAAAGGATATTATCACTAATGCATTAGTGAAACATGTACATGAGTACAATGACCATCATTTTACGTTTTGTGTTATTCAACAAGTTAAGGAGAATCAATTTATGCTATTACAAAGGATATTAACACTAATGCATTAGTGAAACATGTACATGAGTACAATGACCATTATTTTACATTTTGTGTTATTCAACAAGTTAAGGAGAATCAATTTATGCTATTAAAAAGGATATTAACACTAATGCATTAGTGAAACATTACATGAGTACAATGACCATCATTTTACGTTTTGTGTTACTCAACAAGTTAAGGAGAATCAATTTATGGTATTACAAAGGATATTAACACTAATGCATTAGTGAAGCATTACATGAGTACATGAGTACAATGACCATCATTTTACGTTTTGTGTTATTCAACAAGTTAAGGAGAATCAATTTATGCAATTACAAAGGATATTAACACTAATGCATTAGTGAAACATGTACATGAGTACAATGACCATCATTTTATGTTTTGTGTTATTCAACAAGTTAAGGAGAATCAATTTATGCTATTACAAAGGATATTAACACTAATGCATTAGTGAAACATGTACATGAGTACAATGACCATCATTTTACGTTTTGTGTTATTCAACAAGTTAAGGAGAATCAATTTATGCTATTACAAAGGATATTAGCACTAATGCATTAGTGAAACATGTACATGAGTACAATGACCATCATTTTACGTTTTGTGTTATTCAACAAGTTAAGGAGAATCAATGTATGCTATTACAAAGGATATTAACACTAATGCATTAGTGAAACATGTACATGAGTACAATGACCATCATTTTACATTTTGTGTTATTCAACAAGTTAAGGAGAATCAATTTATGCTATTACAAAGGATATTAACACTAATGCATTAGTGAAACATGTACATGAGTACAATGACCATCATTTTACATTCTGTGTTATTCAACAAGTTAAGGAGAATCAATGTATGCTATTACAAAGGATATTAACACTAATGCATTAGTGAAACATGTACATGAGTACAATGACCCTCATTTTACGTTTTGTGTTATTCAACAAGTTAAGGAGAATCAATTTATGCTATTAAAAAGGATATTAACACTAATGCATTAGTGAAACATGTACATGAGTACAATGACCATCATTTTACATTTTGTGTTATTCAACAAGTTAAGGATAATCAATTTATGCTATTACAAAGGATATTAACACTAATGCATTAGTATAACATGTACATGAGTACAATGACCATCATTTTACGTTTTGTGTTATTCAACAAGTTAAGGAGAATCAATTTATGCTATTACAAAGGATATTAACACTAATTCATTAGTGAAACATGTACATGAGTACAATGACCATCATTTTACGTTTTGTGTTTTTCAACAAGTTAAGGAGAATCAATTTATGCTATTAAAAGGATATTAACACTAATGCATTAGTGAGACATTACATGAGTACAATGACCATCATTTTACGTTTTGTGTTATTCAACAAGTTAAGGATAATCAATTTATGCTATTAAAAAGGATATTAACACTAATGCATTAGTGAAACATTACATGAGTACATGAGTACAATGACCATCATTTTACGTTTTGTGCTATTCAACAAGTTAAGGAGAATCAATTTATGCTATTACAAAGGATATTAACACTAATGCATTAGTGAAACATGTACATGAGTACAATGACCATCATTTTACGTTTTGTGTTATTCAACAAGTTAAGGAGAATCAATTTATGCTATTACAAAGGATATTAACACTAATGCATTAGTGAAACATGTACATGAGTACAATGACCATCATTTTACGTTTTGTGTTACTCAACAAGTTATGGAGAATCAATTTATGCTATTAAAAAGGATATTATCACTAATGCATTAGTGAAACATGTACATGAGTACAATGATCATCATTTTACGTTTTGTGTTATTCAACACGTTAAGGAGAATCAATTTATGCTATTACAAAGGATATTAACACTAATGCATTAGTGAAACATGTACATGAGTACAATGACCATTATTTTACATTTTGTGTTATTCAACAAGTTAAGGAGAATCAATTTATTCTATTAAAAAGGATATTAACACTAATGCATTAGTGAAACATTACATGAGTACAATGACCATCATTTTACGTTTTGTGTTACTCAACAAGTTAAGGAGAATCAATTTATGCTATTACAAAGGATATTAACACTAATGCATTAGTGAAACATTACATGAGTACATGAGTACAATGACCATCATTTTACGTTTTGTGTTATTCAACAAGTTAAGGAGAATCAATTTATGCTATTACAAAGGATATTAACACTAATGCATTAGTGAAACATTACATGAGTACAATGACCATCATTTTATGTTTTGTGTTATTCAACAAGTTAAGGAGAATCAATTTATGCTATTACAAAGGATATTAACACTAATGCATTAGTGAAACATGTACATGAGTACAATGACCATCATTTTACGTTTTGTGTTATTCAACAAGTTAAGGAGAATCAAAGGGCTGGTCCTTGGGCTCTGCAGTTGGAAAAAGCTCAATTGTGTTGGCAATTGTGGTTGTATGCTTATGCCTGGCCAGGGTTAAATGATTATACTTAGATTGAAAGCACTTATTAGATAGGGTATAGTTAGGTATAATTGTTTATAACAGTTCGGCCAGTATTTTGTATTGATACACAAGTTATATTTTAAATGTAGGGTGGTTATACTGTAATAAGTTTTGGTTTATAAAAATAGCTTAAATAAACAATTATATTAAATAATTTATAAGTTTTTATATGATAAGACATTATATTTACATTTTATATACATACATACTTTCATTTTTATATTTCATGTTTTACATTCTTGAAGTAGCCATCAATTTTAAAAAATGGTATTATGTAAAGAAGTCTGCATCATTTCCTGTTCATGAATTTTTGGCAGCTATGTTTATCTATTTAAATGGAAGTTTGAATGTGTTTAATATTTGTCTGAAGAAGTTTGTTATTTTATGTAAACGAAAAGCGCTTAACTATAATAAATAAGGCTTTTCATATATAATTTGACTGCCATTATTTCATTTTTAACTTCATTTCTTACCAGATCCACTAGGAAAACCATAGGCAAGGGCATCTTACTGGGTCAGTTTAAATATGGTCCCCATCTAGTTGCACCATCTTCCAAAAGAAATGCCTCCACCAGTCAGTCCATCTCAAACTTCATCAGGAAGTTAATTTCTCCCTCTCCCTAGAAATGAGCACTATTATAACACTTTAGAAAAAGCTAAACACCCCCAATATAACAACTCCCTGCACTTCTACTTGCTTCACAATTATTCAGATTTATCCTTAATGAGACCTTCTCCTCTTTAATATCTTACCTAATTCATCAGAGACCATCATATAATGTGAAATTCGACTTGCATATACAAAATTGCATAAGAAAAACTCATCAAAAGCTAGGGATGCTTTACAGAGCCAAATCTTTCTCATCAACAAAAATAAAACTACACTTGCTGCTCCTTATTTCCTTCCCACACTTCTTTACTAAACTGCAGGCATCAAAAAAATCAAAACTCAAACAAAGCTATGACAAAAATGCTAACTTTGCAGCAAGTACTCCTTTTAGAACCCACCACTGTACAGCACTAAAAAGCCTAAACTGGTTAGAAGTACCCCATCAACTAAGATATGCACAGCTTCTTATCACCTACATAATTATCCAGAATCCATCTGCTTGTCCATCCTTAAATAACATTCTACACAGCTATGTTCCTAGTCAGTCATTATGTTCCAGTAACAAAACACTCGTCTCCCTGCAAACCTATCAGATCTACTGGGCATTGTCTGTCCTCACCTGGAACTTCTTATCTCTGTCTATCAGGTCAATACCCTCCCTTACATTCATCAAAACCACTTTGAAAAACTTTCTAGCAAAAAGCTCTCTCTCTCCTTGACTAACACCACGATAAACTATATCCCTAAATGTGAACAAGTACCTATTCATACACTACGTCTACATTCTCTCTCTTCTTCATTCACTTTCTTACTTCTATCAATTACACTCCCCTGGCTTTCTCTCTAAATAAAATATACTAAAAGTCTGCTTATCTCTCACTTTGTATTGCAGTTTCTGTTTGCATTATTCTAACTTACCTTTAATTTCTTTATAAACTGGCTATAATTTCTCTAACCATTAATTCATCGTCATATAAGTCATATCTATTCTTAACCAATGTTTTCATATTATACCTAATTTGGTATAACTATTTAAACTCTATTTGTTTTTTGTATTATTTTTAATGACTGTAAAATTATTATTCTTAAAATGTCTTGTAATACTTTGGAGCTTTTCTCCCCAAGTCTCCTCTGAAAATGGGCTCCTACTCAGTCGGACGTTCCCAGTAAGCAAATATCAATAAATTAATCAATAACTAAATAGGAGAAAGGAGAAATCACCGAGATCAGCTAGAACTAAATGAAGTGAGACAGAGAATGGAAGAGCCATTACGTATATTGCACAATATAAAAAAGTGGAATAAAAAAGTTATTTTATGAAAATATACACAGAATGCAGAGAATATTAGCTCAAAAACCTAGACTGTAAAGAGTGGAAAGGAGTTTTAGTAAAACAAAGGGAAAGTAAGACATTGAAGATTACAGTAGTCCCTGAAGAAATAGGATATATATTAAGAGAATATTTTGAGGGACTGTATGCATGACAATTCCATTGGAAGAGAACGGCAGTCAAAGTTAAGAGTTGCTGAGGAATCTAGAGTTACCAAAATTATGAGAGAGGGAATTAAAGGTACTAGTGGTACCAATCTCACAGCAAGAAATAAGAGAAACCATAATTATGTAGAAACCTGGTAAATCAGCAGGGCCAGATAGCATGCTAATAGCGCTAATACAGAATTTGGAAAAAGGAGCAAATAAGTTAATTGGGATATGGTGAACACTCTTTAATAAGGTATTTTAAGAATTGCAAATACCTTGTTCATGAAGACAAGTTGCTATATCACTAATACCTAAAGAAAGAAAAAATCCCACCAACCCCACTTTGGATTGCTTGATATCCATATTACATATAGTGATTCTTACATGCAGATTAACCAAAATTCTCTCCCGATAAATAAACTGTGACCAATGTGAGTTTATATATGGTAGAAAAACATTTAACAATATACACAAAACCTGTCTAATACAAAAAGAAGCAGACACTCCATTAATGTTAATCAATTTTGATACAGAAAAATCTTTCAGCTGGGTACATTGGGAATATTTATAGGAGCTGTGGACTACAATGGGTTTTCTAGAAAAGTTTGTGCAACTAATTAGAGAAATTTATCAGGATACATGGACCAGAGTTAAGGTGGGAGAACTCATAACACAAGAAATTAGGCTGTAAAGGGGTACAATACTGGGATGTCTTCTAGTCCTCCACTGATTTTTTGCATTGTTTCTTGAACCCTTACCAGAAAAAGTAAGAGTGAGTAACATATGGAGGCAAACTGGTTTGGATACTCTCAGGAGATGATACTATTATTTGCAGCTGATACTATACATCAGCTTACCAGATGTGGGGATTCTGCAAATGTTTAAGCTGTTGCATCAGTCCTCCAAACTAGAAGGTTACAAAGTGAATGAAGATACAACAAAAGCATTTAGGGTAGTAAACTTCACCCCTACATTTGAACTAGCTCAGAGATATTAATTCCTATGCGGGCAGTATAAGCTCAGATATTTGGGGATCTGGTTTACTAAAGACTCACAAAAGATTCCACATGAGACCTGGAAGGAATATGATAATAAGAAAGAGCGATGGATATCAAGGTGTTCCATTATATTCCTTGACCTGGACAGTAATGCACAGGCTATAAAATGCTTGTAGTCTTACTTGTAACATACGCAGGCTTTTGTATTTGATCCAGGAAATGGAGTGTGATAGATTGCTTAAGGATTTGAGAAAGTTTATGATACCTAAGGCAGTTATAGTCAACTGGGACAAAATGATTCTGCCTGAGGAGAAATGGGGATAGGAAGCCTAGATATGCAAGGTTATCACAGAGCGACTCAAGTTAGAGTGGTTTACCTTATGCAAAGTGGTGGTTAAAACTCTATAAGTCTATAAGGAAACATACGTCCCTGACTCATGGCGAGTCAATGAAGATGCCATCAGACTCAATACATAGTTAGAGACTCTGAAATGCAAGCACAGCCAAGCATATTTAAACAAATTATATATGATATTATAGCAATAACCCACGCCTGGGTGTGGGTAATGTGGGATTTACCCACTGTTGGCGTTACCAAACAAAGACAACCGTGGTAAATCCCGCATTACCCACACCCAGAAGTGGGTTACTGCTATTATACTATGACATTATTTAAGAAAAGAAATTATTACTTTTCTTAAATAATGGCATTGTATAATGCCTCTTTGCTGCCCTTCCGCAGCTGGCAGTACATCAGAGCTGTGGCCAAAAGCAACGGAGAAAGCAAGATCTCCATTGCTTTTTACTGTTTCGCTATGTTAAATGGGTTTAACATAGCGAGACAGCTTTAAAATAAGCAACGGAGATGTCAGTTGCTTATTTTAAAGCTGTCTCGCTATGTTAAACCCATTTAACATAGCGAAACAGTAAAAAGCAATGGAGATCTTGCTTTCTCTGTTGCTTTTTTTTTTAAAACCTGTCTAGCTATGTTAAATGAGTTTAACATTGCGAGACAGCTTTAAAATAAGCAACGGAGATCGTGGGAAATCATAAACTGTGGAACATTACAGTGCTTAGCCTTAAGGGCTAGCAGTATCTTGGGGCAAGTTAGAGTACTTAATGAATAATGGGGGGTAATCATTGGCTGAACATTGGATTAACTAGACAAAAGTGACTAACTCTAGTATTGGTGTGGCTTGGATGGTGATGACATATCACTAATAGTAAGCAATTGTTTAGTGAATTTAGATTTTTATGTTTTATATTAATAAAGTGAAAGGTTAAAAAGATAAAACAAATAAAACAACATAACTAGCAAACAAATAAATAATATATATATATTATATATATATATATATATATATATATATATATATGTGTGTGTGTGTGTGTGTGTGTGTGTGTATGTGTGTGTGTGTGTATTCTGCTTAGTCTCTCCTTGGTATGCTATTATACCATGCTGTCATCATAACTGAACTCAACAGATGTTCTCCGAAATCTGACTCAAAGAAGTAATTAGCTCTAAAAAAAATACAGAAAAGGCTATGCAAGAGAGTGGGCACTTAGATGAATCCATGTGAACCCATTTCATCCATTGCCTGAAGAAGACAATATTTCTAAATTAATTTTTCCATGAATTATCTATAAAAGCAATTAAAACAATGTTCAAAGTCAAACAATGTATATGAAAGGAAACTCTTGAAACTAAATCAATGGCATCCTTCTAGGTTGGGAACTGCTGATTGAGGGCTCAGTGTCTGTTATTCTAAAAGTGTATTAATTCTGGTTTAAGCACTTGGGCTTTCAGGCCAGTTATTTTACATTAAGAGGGTTCGTGGTCTGCACTCTTGTGGGAGGAGAGGCTGGACTCTGCCCTTCTGAGCTGGGAATTTCTGGTTAAAGGCTTATAGTGCATGCATATCTGAACTGCTTCTTACCGAAGTTGGTGTGCCTTGTTTGCTGTGGCATAGACTGGATTCGGGCCTGCTGGATCTAGCTTTGTTTGTGTAACTTGAGCACTAATCCAGACATTCTCTAAAGTATTCAATTGTATTTATTACTGCTTGGTTGTAACTTGATTAAAGTGTAGCTATCATTCTAAGTCTTTTGGATTAAGCACTTGGGCTTCAGACCAGTTGTTTTACATTAGGAAGGTTTGTGGCAAGCACTGTGGTGGCAGGACAGGTAGCTTTCATCCTTCTAAGTTGGGAACTGCTGATTGAGAGCCCAGTGTCCAAGGGTATTAGTTCTGGTTTAGGCACTTGGGCTTCAGGCCAGTTATTTTACATTAAGAAGGTTCGTGGTCTGCACTCTTGTGGGAGAAGAGGCTGGACTTTGCCCTTCTGAGCTGGGAATTTCTGGTTAAAGGTTTATAGTGCCTGAATATTTGAACTGTATCTTACTGAAATTGGTACACCTTGTTTGCTCTAGCATATACTAGATCCAGGCCTGCTGAATCTAGCTTTGTTTATATGCTTGTTGTTTGTTTGCTTGTTATTTCCCTGGAAGGTAATTCCACCTAATACGCGGCTTCTCAGCGCTTCTGTGGATCACTAGTGATATCTGAATTGCTTACTGTACTAGTTCCTTGTTTCACTTGAAAGAAAGTTACTGTTTGTCATTTTTGCATTTAGTTACTTGTAACACATTGCACTCAAGTTACCCGGCACTTGCTCACTAAAGCAATTGTATAAGTCAGCACTAAAAATTAAAAGCACTACACCCTCACTCCCCACTGGCCCTTGTTTTCAATTATTAAGGAATTCCCAATATTATTCTAGCATGTCCAAAGGTCAGTTGTCAATCTCCTCTCCGGTCCAGCTGGTGAATCTGGGAATCTTGAGGCAATGTTATAACTGCCTCATGTACACAGACAACCCTCTCCTCCTCCCACATAACACAAATACTTGCGAGAGATGCAGCTATTTAGCCAAACTGGAGGCTGAGCTCTCTCAACTCAGGACTGGCAAGACCAGACAGGAGGAGAAGGCAACTACATACACCACAAAACCAGCCTCACATAATGCAACTACACCACTGAATCAAACACATAAACACACAAAGACATACTCAGAGGCTCTGAGTAAAAATTTACCTAAACAGCAGAGGCCTCTAAAGCAGACACCCAAACAACTGCTACCTCAAGACACCCCACAAGCAACACATAAACCACAAAAGCAGTGTGCAAAGCAGTCACAGCCCTTAAGGCCAAATACAACACCAAACATACTTGTCATAGGTGACTCCATAGTCAGACACACTGACGTCCCACTCACCAGGCTGAACAAGGAGAGGGTCACAGTAAGCTGCCTATTGGGCGCTAGAATCCGCCACATAACACAAGCACTCTGGTCACTCCACGGCAAGTACAAATATGACACAGTCATTGTCCATGCTGGTGTGAACGACCTGAGGCGTACCTCCCTGGACTACATGAAAAGAGACATAGAGGAGCTCTCTGATTATGTAGCCCAGGCAGGTATGACCCTGACCCTGAGCAGTATCCTTCCTTCACCAAGAATGATGCCAAAATATAGAGACAAGATGATCAGCTTTAACAATTGGCTTAATGTCTGGTGTCATTCAAAGGGATCCAGTGTCTGTCTGCCTGGGATGACATGCTTGACAAGCCAAGCTGCTTCAAGGAAGGCTTGCACCTGTCACCCTGGGATTCGGATATTGGCTAAGGCTCTTGCCACCCCACAGTGCCTTTTTTAGGCAAGGCTCAAATTCTAAACCTACCACCCTAGAAAACAAAATGGGAAGAAACTGGGGTAATGCTGCTCAATGCCAGAAGTCTAAATCGCAAAATGCATGCACTCGAGGCCCTTCTCAGTATGGAGAACATCGATGTCTGTGCTGTAACTCAAACCTGGTTCAAGGCTCCTGAGAGGACCCGGCACTATTAGGTTTTACCTCATATCATGCGTTCTGGCCCCAAAACCCGGACCACACCACAAAAGGAGGGTGTATCCATATTCATAAAGGATACCCACACCTCCAGGTTGGTGGCAACGCACAAAGCTTCGGAAACCATCCAGGTGCAACTAACCATAGGCAAAACTGCTCTACAAATTGTAGCATGCTACAGGCCACCCTCTCAAACTCAGGAACCCCACACAGCCTTCCTGAAGACACTGGAGGGTATAAATGTATCTCCAGACACCATCATATTGGGTGACTTCAACTACCCGGATATAGAGTGGGAACATTACTCAAGCCCTAACTTTCTAGCCCAACGGTTCCTGGAGTTCATAAATTCAAATGCCATGGAACAGCTAGTCACTGTTCCCACGAGAGGAGAAAATATACTAGATCTAATTATCACAAACATGGGGACAAAATGCTCCACACCGGAAGTATATCCCTCATTGGTGAGATCTGATCATAAACTAATCTCACTGGAAATCCACATCCCGCCCCCACCACAAACAAAAAAGACCACAGTGAAGAACTTCTCTAAAGCAAACTTCACACTACTCAAGACTGGTGTGGTATCCTTCAAGGCCCCTGAGCCAGTGGAAACCACAACCCAAGCTGCGGAAGCTCTTACAAATGCCTTCTATGAACACCTCCAGGACTGCATGGATCAGGCAATCCCAAATAAAACCAATACTCTTTCCACAAAGGGCAAACGTCCAGTCTGGTGGACCCCAGCCATTAACAAACTTTACAATAAGAGGAGAAAGCTATTACATGATAGAACAAAATCCATAAAAGGGAAGTCACCCCTGATCATTATTAGTAAAAAAATACGAGCACTCATAAAATCAACTAAGGCCAGTTTTGAGAGAAAAATTGCCATGGATTCAAAGGACAATCATAAGGCCTTTTTCAGCTATGTTAGGAACCTGGGTGGAAACTCCCAGATATGCTCAGAATTAGTCCAAAATGATACAAAAATCACTGAACCCACAGACATTGCCAACATACTGGCAGACAGGTTCAGTGCAAACTTCACCCCTCTCTCCCCCCCTAAAGGAGAGATAACTATCCCAGCAGAGTGTAGCGTCCCAGACATCTCAAATATGCAGGTGAAAGCTGCTCTCTCTAAAGCTAAAAACACAGCATCAATGGGACCGGATGGTGTCCCCGGCTGTGTGCTACACGAGCTAAATGAGGAATTAAACCCGCACATAAGGCAGCTGTTTAATCTCAGCCTTACCACAGGTTACGTGCCCAAGGAGTGGCATACGGCAACTGTGGTCCCACTCCACAAAGGCGGTGCCTCTACGGACCCTGGTAATTACCACCCCATAAGCTTAACAAGTCTAGTCTGCAAAGCTATGGAGAGGATCATAATGGAGCTCATAAACAAAGATATAGGGGACTTGCAGTCATTGGACCCGACCCAGTTTGGCTTCGTCAAGGGCAGATCATGCCTTTTGAACTTGGTCGACTTCTTCGAAACAGTCACCAAGGCCATTGATGAGGGAAAGGCAGTCCATACAGCCTACCTTGACCTTGCAAAGGCCTTCGACACAATACCCCACTCGGGTATTGTAGAAAAACTTACCAGCTTAAATGTAAACCCATATGTCACAAGATGGGTTGCAAACTGGCTTAAGGACAGAACCCACAGGGTTAGAGTTGCTGGCGCTATGTCAGACTCCAAGCCGGTCACAAGCGGTGTCCCACAGGGCTCGGTCCTTGGTCCCCTATTGTTCGGCATCTACTTCTCAGAAGTACAGGCCAACACGGGAGGACTTTGGCTGACAAAGTTTGCAGATGACTGCAAACTGGGCACCATAGTGGAAAGTGCATCGGACACGGATATCCTTCAGAAGGGACTCACGGAAACAGATAGCTGGTGCCAGAGCCATGGCATGAAGTTAAACGCCAAAAAATGTATAGTCATACCCTTCGGGAAAAACAAGGTAACCCCAAGCTACCATATAGGTGGCAATCCACTAAGCACAGAAGAGGTTATCAGGGACCTGGGGACCCAGGTTGACAGTGGCCTTTCTTTTGACACTCACGTTGCTAAAGTGGTTAGAAAGACCTTCTACATTGCCCACCTGATCATGAAGGGATTCACATCCAGATCTAGTGAGGTCATTGTTCCCTGTACTCTTCACTTATCAGACCAATGATCGAGTACAATGCCCCATTCGGGATGTATCGCACCCGACATCTGCAGCAATTGGAGAGACCCCAAAGTTCCTCACCAAAAGGATAAAGGGACTCCAAAATCTGTCATATGCTGCCAGATTGAAGAAACTCCAGCTCTATTCAGTTGCATACCGTCTGCTCAGAGGTGACATGTGCCTGACATACAAGGCCATGTCCAACCCGGAATTAATGGACATGCTCCACCTCAAAAATCCAAATCCACCAAAACCACTAGAGCAAGCGACTTAAACCTTAGCACGGATATAAATAGGACGTGCTGGAGGGATAGATTTATCACTCAGAGACTCCCTATGCTGTGGAATAAAATCCCGGTCCATGTGAGGCAGAGCACCTCGCTGGCTCTGTTCAAGAGAAATCTTGACCTGTGGATGGGAGATCGTAGGTTTATCCCGGGAATCATCTCTGTGTCACTGCTGGACAGAGGCACAACAAACTAATGGGCACAGTATTTTTTCATATAAGGGGTGGCGTAAGCCACAAAAATTTGGGCTAGGCTTATAAATGCCTTAGGGCAGATAGCCTAGTATAAACCTATGAACCTATGAACAAATATTAGAATGTAAAATGGAAGCAAAACTAGCAAGCAAATAAAAAATGCTTTACAGTGTTCCATAAGAAGGTATATGACAACTGTTCTTTACGTAACATATAACAAAGGTATAAAATGGCCCTAAACACTGCTTGGTAAGGCTACTGGTGACAGTCATAGAAATACAATGGACAGTTTTGAGTATAAACCATACTGTTAGAAAAATCTGTGTACACTTACATAAAAGAGTTTATTAAATGAGTTAGAAAGTGGGACAAAGGAGTATACAGGCTGGATTAACTAGAATTAGACTATGCGTTAACACAGAAATTATTTTCAAGGATATTACAGAGACACCTTAGGTAAAATTACATTTTAAATAATTGGAGGTTACCAAAACAGGCAGAAGTAACCATTTACTTAAGGTATGGGATGATTTTTGGATTTATATTGCAGTATAGACTACCTAATCCTGATATTATGAGGATGCACATCCAAGATATTAGGCTAATTTCTCTTATTATGTGATTTGAGACATCCTTTGCTGGTTTACAGTCACTGCAGCCTAAGTTTGCCTTAAAAGTTTTCATTGTTTGGTATAGCCACCACTCTGATCAGTTAATCAAGTACAAGGCTATTGAATACACTGACATACAACTTGACAAATTGTAGGGACACATGGTCTTTCCTTTAAGCCTCGCTTACTGTTTTTATTTTTATGTTAGAAAGAATGTAAGGGTTCTTACCCGGATTTAGTCTTTTGTGAAAATGTTATATATTCTTTTATTTGCACCTGTGCTGAAATCAGTATCCATCCATCCAATATCCCTTTTTCCCAGTTTTTGCACATGAGGTTGAGGTATCTCTTCAACAGTGATATTCATCTAGCGCTAAGGTTTACACCACCAGGTAGCTAGTTGCTCTTACTTTTTTTGTCTCCTGACTGTAACACTACTTTTTACATTCTGTTAAAAATAATATATTTTTTCTTACCACAGCTATCTGCCATAATCAGTGTCTGAGTCCCTCCTCATCCATCTGTACTGCTCTCCTAGCATATGTCTGACTTATTTCTTTAGAGATGGGCCCCATGAACAGGAAAATCTTTTTTGTAAATAATGGAGGATCAGGAAGTTGGTTGGGAGGGGTGCAGAATGTCCTGAGGTACCACCACTCTGGCAACAGTGGAGAGCTTTTATTGAATGGTCTACCCATGGTCCTGCTCAGCTCCAGATATGCATTACATATGCACATATCTCTGGACTAGTGTCATGTGTCTTCTCCATTCTAATTACTGCTAGTCCTTGGTGATAAATCATACCTCTACCAGAGGTTAGATGAGCTGGAAGGACCATCCCTCCACCCTGTCCTCTGGCTGACTACTGAAGGACTGGGTTCATTATTTTATTTCATTAATGTGCTGGTGTCTCTCAATGTGAATATTGACTGCCTCATTTCTTGCTTCTGACTTTGTACTCCATCATAAGTCTTGGTCCCTCAGTTTAGTCAGCTGGTTGCTCAACCATGATATGGCCTGAGGATGAGGCAAACATTAGACCAGCACATATCATCTGAAGAGGATACACTGGAAAATATTCTTCACGTGGACTGTGCCTCAAGCACCAAGTATGAAGTCAAATCAGACAAGGGTCCATACTCATGGCAGCTGTGTGCGTTCCAGCCCAACTCCCTGAGTACAGTACCAATCATGTATGGATTTATTTTTCATTCCAGAAATCCTGCAGATCACAAAGCTCTCTGACTGTTGGTACTACCCACTGACTGATTTGTTCCTCACCTGACAATGGTACACTGTACCCACATAACCTTATGGGAGAGCCTAATTTAGCATTTCTGATACCCTAGTCATGAAGCAACCAGTGGCAGGACGAGGGTGGATGGGCTGGTACACGGGGATCATCACACTGCAGGGTACAGATTTTTCTTTGCAGGACTTAACCTACCCTGGAGGTTGGGTATACAGTTGTCCTAAACAGGCATGACCTGCTAAATCCTATATCAGCTCAGGTGTAATGAGCCTGTCTGTTTCCTTGATCTGCTCTGGCCAATCAGGAAAACAGCAACTAGCTTTTAGCTTCCACTAGAGGGAAATGTGGGGTGCACAATTCCTCAACATCTTCCTGAGAAAGGAACACCGCCCTTTGGTTACTCAGTCTATTGTTCCCCAGTCAGTCCTCTGGTGCATGGGTTACTGTTCAAACACTAGTGTCTAGCAGAATGGGTAATCAGCCTCCTGTCATGGCATCTGCCCAGCCATACTGGCAAACAACCAATGTCTGGGTCTGTACTTTACTAGGGCACAACATACACTGCAATTTGAAAGTGAGTTAGCTTTTAAATTGTCATTCTTTTTTCATGCCCAAGCCTTTGACTCAAAGGCTTATTCCAAAAACAAAACTGTCTTTACTGCAGATTGCAATGGTAGTCATTCTGCTGCCCTGGGATGTTTACAAGGAAGATGTTGAGTTGCTAATGAAGTGGTTGTCACCCATTCCTTGAAAGGCTGAACAATGCAGAAAACAACTGAGATTTGTGCTACTGCTGTTTAACAATTTATAAATGCACAATCTACTTGGCATACATTTGTGTGTTGATTAAATTTGAAAAATCTTGCAGGTTGGGTGCCTTGCTTTTCTACCGTCATCTTCAGACCACATTTATTTCAGAAAATGTTAGAGTTAGCTTACTGCCTTCAAGCCTCATCTCCTATAACCTGCCACCTACAACAAAATGGAGACAAACAGCCTGTGGTTGTTTAGATTTTACATAGCTATTGCTATCCACCTCCAGACAGCTCTTAATCAATCCCACTAATGAAATATCAGCCACTCTTACAGGACACGGCTACTTTAGACTGGATCAATACTGATTACAAACTAGTTTCTGTCTCCATAGCACTGGCCTCTTAACATGCTGGGCTCTTTCAGCAGAACTAGAAAATGAAATATTGACAGCACCATACAACATTCAGTCAAATGCAAGAAACGTAACAGTGTACTAAAATGTGGCATCCTTGAACACTGCAATATGCCTATAGACTATGTCATTTCATTTGTAAGTTGACTACAAGAGATTTGCATAGTTTATTGCCTACAGGCTTATGAAGAGAATGAGTATAATTAACAAACATAAACATTGCATATGCATTTCCAAAGGTACGTGGGGAAAGGTGCACAGTGCATGTGCAGGGAATGCAACATAAGCTGTATGTAGTCTTCCAAGATCAGGTCTGTAATTAGGCAGGACACTATCTTTCACTTGGGAACTGTTTGGTCTGCCTTGCAAACGTGAAGACTGGTGTCCCACCTACACATTAAGATTCAGTTAGTCTTTTGGAAATGAAAAATCTTTTAATTATATCACTTTAATTGGGGGAAAAAATTAACTGGAATGTCTGAAGGTATACATTAGAATCACTGGTAATATTCATCTGACATCATAAGGAAAGAATTGAGTTTCCACTACTTGTAATACATTTAAAGCCTATCATTGTGTCATGGTGTGTAGAGATTTTATTTTTGTGGAGGGGTTAATGTATGCCTATGCAATCTAAATGGATAATCAGCTGTCATTTACACTTATCAGAAATAATGGGACAAGTGACTTCCAAAATTTAGATGCTGGACTTGGGACAGGCATTAATGCTGCAGTTGCAGTGGGTCAGATATAAAAAAAATGTTAACAAATCTATTTTCAGTAGACACATTCATCTAATTTTTCATTGCAGCAAAGCAGCGATGCATACCTTAGTGTCATGAAGCATGCCATTTTCATTATTTCATAGCATTTGACATCAACTAAATATATCTTGCATATGACCCTATGGAGCATTATTATTACAAATGGTAATGCTTAGCAAAAGCATGTCATAAACTCTTCCTTGCAACTCTGCTGCTACAGACTTATTGTTCATTTTCTGACTGGCAGCAAACCAAAAATATATTTATCTTTGCTGAGCACATCAGCTTATGCTTGATTAACTGCATTCGATTCAGGTTTTTGAATGAGATTTCTTTAAAAAGGGAGTGTTTTTTGAAGCCGTTGGTTAATAACTTAACTAATCAACTTGCATTTAGTAAGCTGAAGGAGCGCTGTAAAACTGCCTCTAGCCATAGCGATGAAAATGACACTTTGGTTTCAACTATTCTTCACGATTAAAGAAAATGTAAACAATTAATTAATGAAAAAGTGATAAAAGTAATGCCGACTATGACATTTAAATGAAGGTTTAAAAAAAAAAAAGTTAAGACACTTCTTGACTTACAGACAATTGAAATGCCCTGTGGCTATTGTTTACTTTTCAGCTTACTTGGCACATGACATGCTTATAACGTTCCTTTCCTTATCTAATGTACCTATTGAGAAAGACTTTGACCATTTCAGGCACCATGTTAGGGCCTAAAATTCTAATTTATTTGATTCCTACTGCCTTCATTGTGTGGGTGTACATGTGTGGATACTTTCTTTTCTTCTGAAAATGTATAATTAAGAACAATGAAACATCCTGTTGCTCTGTATAACTCCACAGCTAAAATGTTAAAGCTTGCCAGCTGACTGAATATGGTAGAAACTGTCACAACAGATCAACTCATTTTGTTCTTAGAATTCAGTTAGGTATAGACAAAATAAATGTATTGTGCAATATGACAGCCTGAATATTAGTAAGAGCTGCAGAGTAATGCATATATTTAAAAGTCTATTCAACAGAAATAATAGTATACTCTGCCAAGATGTGCTGAAAGGCTCATATTACACTGTACTATAAAGGAAGGTGCTGAAATTGTGGTCTCACAGCTGTTTTGATACTACACCAGTCCATGCTCAGGTCAGGTATTGCACAGTTTATGCAGCTTTGGGATGGCATATTTTCTAAGTGAACTGATATTCAGTTTGTTGACCTGAATTTTGAGGATTTGGGAGTGAAACATCATAAAGTCAAAGCAGCACAGTAAAAAGATAAAAAGACACTTAAAAAAAGTTGACACTAATATTGTGTACCAAAAGGGATTTACATTTTTACAACAACATTATAGGGCTGTAAAAGAGACAAAAAACTGTAGAAAAATGTAGAGATACATGTGACCCTAACTAGCACACCCTAGCTAGCCAATACTGCATTTTAATAGATGAGGAGGAAATAGTTGATTTATGATGTGTGTTAGCCATATGTTATAAATGTTTAGAGGTGTATTTTAGAGCTTTTTTCTAACCCCTTGATCCAGTGATACCCTGAACAAAGGTCATGAGCAAGGAAAGAAATGCATTATTTTTTTCATTCAATTTAAAAATAAGATGTCAAAGGCTTAATGTTTAAAGCTGACAACATTTCAGTTCACAATAAACTGAACTAACTGTTGGAAGGAAACATAAATCATCTCTTGGAATAGTGCCTGCCTGCCTCCCTGTACACCACCAAAAGACAGTCACATTCTGTGTAGTACCCTGGTGTTAGAGTAGCTCAAAAGTAAAGGCACAAATGGCCATAGTGATATATTTCAGTTGGCTGTTTGCAGTATGTCTGCTCATCCCTACTTCCAAAACACATCTACATTTTTTTCCCTATGATGTCAGACTGGGATGTAACTAAAACAACAAAAAGAATATAGTAACACTGCAGTTACTGTCAGATATATATTAACAGTATGCCTTCTTATCCTTATGTACTAAAGGCAACTCCCTGTTTATACTTACAATGTTCAATGGTACAGCAAGTGAAAATAATGATCACATTAATGTAGTCCAACTCATTGCTCCAAAATAGGTTATACTGTCCATCTGTGCACACCTCTGTGGTTTGTTTATAGAAAAATTAAGGAAATAATTGCCACACTGTCTCCATCTCCCAACATAAGTTATAACAACTGTCTGTGCACATGTCTGAGGCACTTACTAAGCCTGTGTCTGTATCCACTTATACATTCTATAGTGTGAGGGTCTAGATGTTCTGGGAAGCATGTTATGATATATATTTTTAAAGATAATGAAGATAATGACTTAAGTGTTTTTTTCCAGCTCCTCAGATGATTTATGTATGTAGACAAAAACATTGTATATATAGTCACTGAAAGGAATGTTTGATATTTACAAACGCCCACAAAGAGGCAGGGTGAACATTTACATTCCAGACAGGAGGAGCCACAGCCAAGAACACATCCAGAAAGCCAAGCACTGTGGCTACTAGCTGCACTGGTGTACAAATGACCAGTTGAAAACCAGATCATCAAACACAGACAATGTGCACAAGGCTCACATCTGACTGTGATGAAAAGTGAAAGAAATTATAGCCAATGTGTTATTCAGAAATATACTAAAAAATCCCTTACACACATGCATGTGTAAGCTATAGCAATAAATATTTTATACTGATTTCAGCAAATAGAACACACTACAATACAATATGTGAGGCTACCCATGCAGTCCATATCAAAGACTGTCTAACAGTAATAAAACAGCAGCAAGCTAAATCATTGTTTTCACATATACAGCAATTTCAACCACTTTATTGACTGTGACAACTCTAATGTCCAAGTGTGATAAAAATAGCCACAGCAAAGTGATTATGCTTTACACAAATGCATGATAGTTATGTAAAGTTTTAACTTATCATGACAGCATAGTCAGTCTTAAATGACAAACAGCTCCTGTATCTAGCAACTGGTGCCATATTGTTGACTGTAAACATTTCAGATGTCAAGTTATGGTAATCAAATAAATAAAAATAATTGTAATAATGGCCACAGTGGGCGGCCACGGTGGTGCAGTGGTTAGCATTGCTGCCTCACAGCAAGAGGTTCTCCGATTCGATCCTCGGCTGGGGTGCCTTCTGTGCGGAGTCTGCATGTCCTCCCTGTGGTTGCGTGGGTTTCCTCCGGGTGCTCCGGTTTCCTCCCACATCCCAAAGACATGCTGCAGGTGGATTGGACGCTCTAAATTGGCCCTAGGTGTGCGTGTGAGTGTGCCTTCTGTGGAAGGTTGGGCGCCGGGCTGGCAACTCGACACCGTAAAACTCCACTGCCATTCAATGTGCGGACAAGGTGATCCACTGTGGCGACCCCTAACCGGGAAAAAGCCGAAAGAAGAAGAAGAAGAAGTAATAATGGCCACAGTAATGTATTTCAAATGTGTTTCCCAAAAACACACAGTAGCTACAGTCAAATATTCCAACTTACTTCATACAAATGCAATTTACTCATTCAAAGCCAGACTGATGTTTAACCTGAACAGATTACAGAATGAACATCTAGTTTCAGCCAAAGATATTAACCCTCTGTCCAGCAGTCATAACCATTTTATTGACTATGTATAGGTATGATTGAGATAAAAAAATTATTGCAACTCTAATTTATTACAATTTTTCCCAAAATACACAGTAGCCCTACCAAGCTTAGCATCACTTAATAATGACCAGAACATGGATTTTCAACTTTGTTTTGTACCAGCAGTAACCAAAGTATTCCAGCATACTTCAGATAAACCACATTAGTCCTACAAAGAAAGAACAGGGATCAAGGGACAGCAGGGTTAGTCATTCAACCCACAGACAGTCCCCATACCTAAGAATTATAGCTCCTTTTCTGTCTTTCAGATGTCCAGATAATAAAATTAATGAACGATAACAGGAAAGTAAAATAAGGCTCACAACAAGGAATTTTATCTCCAGTAAACATAATGAATAACAAAAACACAAATGCTAGTCACAAAGCTCTAAATCTTCCATCTCCAAAATGTGGAACACTTCTTCTCACAAGGTGGAACAGGACAGAAATGTGGAACACTTACTAAAACCTTAAGCTACACTGGTCACAGCATGGTTAATAACTGTTTCTTCATAATCGCACATTTATTTTATTTTATTTATTTATTTATTTAACCTTTGTTGACTGGGAAAGTCTGACTAGGAACAGAGCCTATTTTCAGTGGAAGCCCGGGAAGAAATGCTCCAAATGCATGTCTTTGGAATGTGGGAGGAAACCAGAGTATCCGGTTGAAACTCACTCAAACACAGGGAGGACATGCAGACTCCAGATAGGCATCCCAGTTTAGAATCGAACTGGAGAACCTCTTGTTGTGAGGCGACGTTAACCGCTGCACCACAGTGCTGCCCACAGTTGCAAAAAGTTCTTTTGCTGAAGTAATGTAATTCTTTATTACCTATAATCACCATTTGCTAAAATATTAACAATGAATTTGTGACAGGCATAACTTTTGACCTCTTAGTTCAAGAGTCAAAGACAAAGCCAATCAACCAATCAATCAATAATTACACAAGTAAGTAAATAAATATACAATGGAGGGAGAGTCCTAAAATCAGGGGCAGATTTTACATACTAGTCTTATATACTTAAAAAAATGCCAGAATGACAGATTTTGGCATTAGAATGCATTTTCTAAAAGTTATGAAGCCTAAAACACATATGTATGTCATTACTTGGTGACTGTAGCCCTTGACTACTTGCCAGAAAACTACAAATTAAAAATAAATAAATGAATAAGAGGTAAAATCATGTACATTTAGCATTGATTACTTATGTCATGCATGAATAATTTGTTAGGTTGTTTTCATGAATGTGAAACTGAGTTACACTTGATGGCTGTAAGTAACCATTGCAGTAGTTAAATCCATCAGATTCCAGTGTTTTTACTACACTTGTGAACACCATAATATGATGCAAAATTAAGTATCATACACAAATACATATATGCATGTGTTTGTGTCTATGCAGTATAAGAAATAAAACAGAAACATTCTACACTGCCTCAATCCACCCCCCCCCAACATACACATGTTTACAAGTGCATGCCACAGTATCTGAAAAAAAGAAAACATGAAATTTCTGATTTTAAGACTTAAAAAAACAAAAGGATAAACAGCATATTCAAATCAATAAAATGGAAAATACAGTATCACACTTAAGAAGAAAGAAAGAAAACCTAACTACATACTGTCTCCTCCCTCATACCACTACACAGTTTACCTTTACCTCTGTACACCCTGAAGTTTGTCATTAAAAACATGAATGGCAATTTTTAAACTCAGTGGGCGTCTAAAAGCTGCCATAATTTTCAGCTCACCAGTCCAGTGCAGTCAGGCTTACTCTGAGTCATTTCACTTTATAAAGAAAGAGAAGGATACCTCATTCCCCTAAATATCAAAGGCATTTTCTTCCCTTCTTGTCTAGCTATATCTCACTGCTCCTTTGCACTATCCCCTACCTCTAATACAGTAATTGACTCTCACTAATTATCTTGTCCTTTTTTTACAGTCTATTACCTGTGGGCTCCCACTCTCCCCTGCCCAGGAAAGACAATAACATCCACAAAAACTCTTTAGACCCACAGACACCACAGGAAAGAAAGAATATCATCTCCAGGGATCTAGTGAAGACTCCTACCCTCTCTGCGTCCCTTGGAATAACAATTCCCCTCATTAGAAAAAGTACAAACTCAGTGTACGTAACCTTATTCTATGATGTTGCATTAATTTAACTATTTATCAATATTTCCTGTCCAGAAAGAAAGGATAAAACCAGGAACCAAGGATCAAAATACGCTGCCAGGTAGCGATAAAGGCTGTCCTCTAATAGTAATTCCACTATAACACCCGGAACCAGCTGAAACACTTTATTCCAAATGTGCAGGATAGAACCACAGTACATGTGAAAACATCAAGGCCAAGAATAAAATAAAAAAACAAAAGTACAATAGGATTTAGCGCGCTTTCATCTCTTAACATGAAACTTCATCAGAATCCATTAATTTTCATTTAAAAAAACACTTAATCTCTCTCTATCTCCTACTGGTTCAAAATTGGCGCCCAAAACATGAACACCCATAGAAATGCTTCCAAATGCTGTGTCATCGTCAATAACGGAGCGTGAACAATAAATACTTATAAATACATATAAATACATTTGAATACATGTAAAAACTAATACTTATTCTTGTTTTCATAAATTCCTATTTTCATAAAATTCGGAACTGTACTTGTTTCATGAATATAATTGAGTATTAAATATTAAATATTATCTATGAAGTAGTATATGAATTTATTCACTAAATATGTCATATTACAATCAAATATAAAATATTTAAATAATAAAATTGATATAAATCATGTTGGTAAAATTTGTATAATAAAATTTATATTAATAAAGTTCGTATTGGTAAAACTTCTTTCTAATGAGTTTATGGATTATTATTATCTATTGTTGTTACTTATTCTTCCTAGTATTTCTATTTTCTCTTTGGGTTTTGAGACAACAATTTTAAGGCTGGTTTAATGGAAATGTGATTGTTCATTCCTAAATCGACACAGGAATCCAATCTAATCTGCCAAATCATCTCCCTATATTCCAGGAATGTCTCCCAGTCACCACCCCTCTCACTCTGTTTGACAACCTCTAAGACCCAGAATTTTATATTCATGTTTGCACATTTCAGGGTATGTCTGTATACAGCATTATCCACATTCTTCTTATTAATGTCTTTAATATGTTCGTATATACGACTTCTCAGGTTTCTCTCCATTTTTCCAACATAATGTGCCCCACATGTCATACAAAATGCCACATATACCACCCCTTTTGTATAACAATTGGAATATGAGTAACTCTTCAACTTTAAACCTATATTAGGAATGTATAGTTCCTTTTCTCCTAGTATAAATGGGCAATGAGCACATCTTCCACATTTGTGGGTCCCTACCTTGTTGCTTGCCCTTTGTTCGACTTTGTTAATATTATTTTCCTTTTCCAAGATATTCTTTAGGTTCATGTTTCTCCTAAAACTGTATTTTAATTGCTGTAGAAATATATCAGTTCTGGTTGGTATCCTATTGAACATGTTCCATATTCCATTTATACTTCTTTGTATCCGTCCTATGTCATAGTGGTAGGTTAAAACCAATCTAGGAATATCAATATCTTTACTTTCATTATCATTGTTGTTGTGGTAACAACTCACCCTATTCTCATTAACTTCTTTAATTCCTAATTCTTGCTTCAATAGGGGCTTATATTCTGTATATCTTTTCTTTATAACTTCTTTTTTGATCTTTTCAACCATCTTCTCTGGATACCCTCTTTCTACAAACATGTTTTTGATGTTGTTAATTTCTTTGATAAAATCATTTGGGTCTGAAGTCATCCATGACACCCTGCTCATTTGACCCTTTATTATATTCTTTTTGAGGTGAGGTGGGTGGTCACTTTCATAGTGAAGGTATGAATTAGAGTAACAGTCTTTTCTATAAACATTAGATTTGTATTCCATTTTAACATAATCCTTGTTTATCCTGACATCTAAATAATGCATCACATCTTTATTATTATCAAAAGTAAATTTTAAAAAAGTAGTACTATTATTTAAAAACTCCATAAATTCACTAATTGTTTCATTAACACCATCCCATACAATAAAAATATCGTCCAAGAACCTGTAGTATTTTACTGTGTTGTGTTGAAACCTAGAATGGAAGACATACTGTAATTCCCAGTATAGCATAATAATATTGGCATAGATGGGGGCGCAAGCTGACCCCATTGCCACTCCATGCAACTGGTGATATATTTCTCCCTGAAAGTAAATGAAGTTGTATTTCAAAACCAACTCCATATGTTCCAGTACCAGTTTAAATTCATCTGCCTTTAGTATTTGGAATTCCACAAGCATTTTTTCAAACCATTCTAATCCCTCTTAATGAGGAATGACAGAAAATAAATCTTTCACATCTATGGTCACAAACAAAAACTCATCATTACATGGAATAGATATGAATTTTTTTCCAAAAATCCCATGAGTCAACTAAAATGGGATATTTAAGATGAAATTTTTTTAATTTTGTGTCCACATAAATGGCTAAGGGCTGAGTCTTAGAACCCTGTGATGTCACTATTGGTCTCATAAGAGGGTTGTCAATCTGCTTGTGTATTTTTGGAATTCCAAAAATTGCAGGAATAATAGGGTTGACTACCTTTAAAAAATTGTACATCTCCACATCAATTAATCCTTGTAATAAGTTGTCCTCCAAAATAAGATAAATTTTTTGGTAAGAAATTTAACTATTTATGTTTAGAGTTTAGTACTATACCCTACTAGCACACGATAGCAGCCATCTGCAGACCGCTTGCACCCCCTGGTCTAGCCACGCTCTTATAAATAAGTGTTCTCTTAATTACGAACTACTTTACTATTATTTTTCTGTGAAGGATTCTTCTCTGCTGTCATTTCCCCCTGTTGCCACTAGGTGGCACCCTATACCTATAACATAACATACCTTACCTTACCTTATTCACCTCTTTCATTCCAAACTCAATTAAACCTCTATCGTTCAGCTATTTTTACCCAGTTTTTTCACTACCCTTTGCCTGAGACTCCTAAAATAACCTTTGCCTGAGACTCTTAAAATAACCCTTGCCCTGCCCAACTTACATTTCTTCTGTTTTACCCTGCAAACTCTCTTTAGCAATCACCTACCTCTTAACTGATTGTTTTTTGCTGCGGTGTCTTGTCCATCCTTTAGCTCTACCCACTCCATTGGCCCTGTGGACTCAGTCCACTCCCCTACCCTACCCCCAAATCTCACCCACCCCAGAGCACCTAACCTTATACTACCATAGCCACACCTCCAACAATAACCTAACTTATCTCATTAATCAATTACATTTTACCCGATTGGTTTTTGCCTTCCTCTCCCTTTTTCCCCTAGCAGCTCCACCCCTTCACCAGCCTACTCTACAACCCAGCTTGACCTGTTTATCCAAACCCATAAGCCTCACAATGACTAGCCTAGGCAGGCCAATACACTTTAAAGTAATCCTCTGGTCTGTATGTCTTACCTCTCTACTAATATCGTACAGCTTAAGCTACTATAAAGTCCCAAGCTTTACTAGATTTCAACACCCTACAAGGCAAACAAGCCCATTCTCTCTTACAGCTTCTCACATCCATATTAACATAACATCATCACCATCCTCCATACTAAATATTTCCAAATCAAAAAGGAATACAATATGTTCTTTAAAGTCTTCAAACTTAAATATAATATTCAACTAGGTCTACTTCAACACGGTGACATTCATCCAAACCCAGGTCCTTACACTACCACTACTGACTCCTCATTAGCCAATAGTTCACCTTCTAACAACCCCACCAACACCCTAAACTTTCTCTTGATAGGCCATCTTAACATACGCAGCTTAAACAATAAGATTACACAACTTCATGCCCTATTAGACACCTATTCTTCTGACATCTTATGCCTAACTTAAACTTGGCTCAAACCCACAACTAAAGACAACAATATAACTCCACCAGGGTATAACATACTCCAACTTGACCGTCTAAATAAAAAGGGTGGTGGGGTTGCTTTACTGTTTAAATCTGAACTGAACATCACCTCAATAGACAGTCATCCACCATCACCTTCAAATCTCGAGATTTTAATCACCAAGCTCCAAATAAATGCTAATAAATCCATATACATTATTTGCTCATGTATCCCCCCAGGAAATAACATTAACACTCTTGAAAATACCCTAAGCTGGCTCTCATTGACCCTCCCACAGGAAACCATACTCCTTGATGATTTTAATATTGACTGGAATGGTTGTACTGCTCCCAAACCTACTATAAACCTATTTGGCTTTCACCAAACCATGTCATTCCCAACCAGGACCCACAAACCTAGCAAGAAACAAACTACCTTAGATTGGATACTAGTTAACAGCAACCCCCTCAAGTACAAAACCGGCATACTTCCTGATGAAATTAGTGACCATTCCCTTATTTTCATAACTAGAAAAAAGACCACCATTCCCAATGAAACAATATTTAGAACAACCCGTAACAAAAAAATTTTCAACCCTGTGAACTTCCAAGCAGAGCTCAAAGCATGCACTTGGCCACCCCTAAAATGCCTGCCTCTTGATGAAGCAGTCTATTTCTTTAACAATAAATTCCGGCAAATCCTTGATAACCATGCTCCCTCATGTACTGTCAGAACTAAAAATAAACCCGCTCCCTGGCTCTCCAATGAGACTAGGCACAGCATTAGACTAAGAAATAAAATCTGGTCCAAATGGAGGAAATGAAAAAACCCAACAGATCACCTAAACTTTAGACAGCTTCGAAATTCCACAAAAAGAGCTATAGTCCTGGACAAAAAAAAAACTACTACCACAAACTCTAACAATCCCAGCAGCAAAACCCACAAAAGTTCTGGTCAGGAATCAACAAACTGCTGCATCCAGGTCACTCCAAAACTCCTACCCCCTCTAACCTAACTCAAAGCCCTCCAAACACAATTGCTGACATTTTCAATAAATTTTTCTCTGAAACTGTTCAATCCCTAGCTAACACCTTACCACCTGCCACCACCTCAGAATCACCTGCCACCACCTCAGAATCTCCTCCAATAACCAATCTACCCCAAACTTTTCATCTCCAGCTCGTTCCCACATCCTTCATTCACACTCTACTTCTTAAACTAAAACCATGTACACCATCAGCTGATCTCCTCCCAGCTGAATACCTGAAAATTGCAGGAGAAGTACTAGCCTACCCAATCTCCATCCTAATAAATAGATCCGTTACTGAATCCTACATCCCATCTCTCTGGAAGATCTCACATATCATCCCCTTGCATAAGGGAGAAAACTCAAATGAACTCGCAAATTTCCGCCCTATAGCCCTTCTCTCACCCCTAGCAAAAGTTATGGAGAGATGTATTCACCGTCAACTACTTCATCACTTCATTGAAAATAACCTATTAGTGGACTGCCAACATGGTTTCAGGCCTTTCCACAGCACTACCACTGCACTCCTATCCTTTACTGACTGCATTAATAAAAATAGAAATAATAACCTGCTCTCTTCAGCCCTCTTTATAGACCTCTCCAAGGCCTTTGATATGGTGAACCACCAGTTACTATCAAACATTCTCAAATTTCTTTCAATTGATACTGAAACAGTTAAATGGTTTCATTCATACCTTGAAAATAGACAACAAGCAGTGTGCTGGAAGAACAACTTATCCTCCCAGCTCCCAATCACTCTTGGAGTCCCACAAGGATCTATTTTGGGTCTACTCATCTTTAGCATTTTCATTAATGATCTAAAAACCTCTCTTCCCCAAACCACCTGCATCCAATATGCTGACGATGCAACTCTAATCTGTCATGCTTCTTCTCCAACTGAACTCCAAAACAGGACACAAACTGTATTCACCTTAGTGGAAAAATGGTTCCACCAACAGTGTCTCCTCTTGAATCCAAAAAAACAAAACTACTAGTGTTTACACCTACACATAAGACCCCTCCACTCAATATCTTACTTACCTCTAATAATGGTACTGTCATCACTCCTGACACTACCACTAAACTCCTAGGTGTAACTATAGATAATAACCTCAACTTTGACACACACATTAACCTAACTATTAAATCTAAAACACTGAGTGGGAAGTAAGGAAGACACACACTCTCAATAAAAGTTAAGCGCTTTTCGTTTATGTAAGACACAAACTTCATCAGACAATTCCATCATACAAAATGCCAGTTAAATACAAAATACATAATTGCAATTAACCAATCAGGAACTGCAAGAAAAGAAGTAAAAAAAGAAGTAAAAAATGACGCCCATTTATAATCATCACTACAAACATTTAGCATTAAAAACTTATCAACTGTCATATATAAAATAGTAACAACAGTCTATCAGTGATACAAAAATAAACATCTACTCAAAAAAGCAGCATAAATTTCTATAAGCTAAAAACCTAACACTTTAATATAACTAAATAAAAAATAAAAAATGTATATATATAAATACAGGAAATGCAAAAAATAAAATATAATATATATATGTACTATTGAACAAATATACATATATATCCTAGTTTAGTCCATTAATAATTTTTTTAGGATATATATATGTATATTTGTTCAATAGTACATATATATATTATACTTTATTTTTTGCATTTCCTGTATTTATATATATACATTTTTTATTTTTTATTTAGTTATATTAAAGTGTTAGGTTTTTAGCTTATAGAAATTTATGCTGCTTTTTTGAGTAGATGTTTATTTTTGTATCACTGATAGACTGTTGTTACTATTTTATATATGACAGTTGATAAGTTTTTAATGCTAAATGTTTGTAGTGATGATTATAAATGGGCGTCATTTTTTACTTCTTTTCTTGCAGTTCCTGATTGGTTAATTGCAATTATGTATTTTGTATTTAAGTGGCATTTTGTATGATGGAATTGTCTGATGAAGTTTGTGTCTTACATAAACGAAAAGCGCTTAACTTTTATTGAGAGTGTGTGTCTTCCTTACTTCCCACTCAGTGTTTTTGTTTTATTAGTTTGCTTGCCTTGTTGTTTAAGTAGTTTGTGATGGCGTCCGGAGTGGAAGGAGAGGATATTGGCACGCCGTTTGGTGATATTCCTAATATTTTAAAACCTACTACAGAACCTAATAGTGCTTCATTACTGAACAATGAAAACAAGTTGGAATCAGTGATTCTGCATCTCGACTGCGTATTAGCACGTTTAGACCAACTTGAAAAACAAGTTGACGCCCAGAGAACATCGCTTCCACCGGTTCCATTTACCGGTAACACTAACGGCTCTACGGAAGTTCCTCATGGTGTGGAGCGTGTTTCAGCTTCCGGGGATAGTAGTTTGCCGTGCGGTCAAAGGCTTTTGTCAACTAGTGTCGGAGGGCTACCACCATCGAATTGGAATCCATCTCATCCTGTTAGCGGCTCTACGGATGGTGGGGGTCGCATTAACGATACTGATACACCATTGAATGCAGGTTTTAATCTTGTAACACATGCGAAACCTTTACTAACGGAGGTGGTGCAGTCCTTTATTCCTAACGCTACCGCAGGTAACCACTTTAATTTCAACAGTTGGTTGTCTAACAACTCATTTTTTGGTGGTAACAATAATGACAGAACTCAATTAAATAATGTGAACACCAATAATGAAACTTCTACAATATCTACCAACCTTGGGGAATTTGATAAATTGTTAGTTAAACTAAAGAAGATCTCACTTGAGGTGTCTTATTTTAATGAGTGCCTCAAACACAAAGTGGTGCCTAAAGGTTTGAGGCGCTGGCAATACCCTACAGGTTTAGTTGCAAATTCTGATTTTCATGTTGACATTGTGGCCCTTTTTGACCGCCAGGGTCTTAAACTCATTGAATTAATGTGTAAACACTATTCCATTACTATTGACGAACTGACTAAAGCTGTGTGTGTTTTAGATGAAAAAATTAAATTAGATACTGAATTTGCTCGTTATAAATATGAGTATAACAGGATTTTTCCAAGTATTGATTCCTATCTTAACAAGTTGAAGTCCAACAAAGTTAAAAAGTTGGAAAGAGACTTGAAAGCCTACAATGATGGTTTAGCTTACCCTAAACCATCACCAGCTCAAACATGGCAAGGATATAAAAAATCTGGACAGGTTAATTCTAATTTTAACCTAAATAGAGTGCCTGGTGAATTCAACCAAGTGACTGATGAATTGTTAAATAATGATGCACTGCCTTTGGACTCAACTCAATCTTTTTCTAACAACAACCAAAATGAAGTGGTACAGCAGAACAGCCAGTTTGGGCACTACAATTTAAGATCTAATAACTCAAATTTTTTAGGGGCCAGACAGAAGCAACCTGTTGCGTATACGGGTCCAAAGAGAAAACCAAAGAACAACTAACTCATGTTGAGTCGATTTCTCATTTTTCAGACTCAGTTGATTTCAATATTGAATTAGAGAACGCAGATGATTTGTCTATTGTTTGTGTCGATGGCAAGGTTAATATTGTGTCAGATTTTTCTGCTGTAACAGTACCTAATGTAACTACTTGTTTAAAGGATAAGGGTCCTGTTTTGTTACACAATATTAACAGTGACTTTACAGTATACAACTTTTCACACCTTTCTATACCACCTGATTTTATTGAATTGTTGTCTAAAGGGCATACTTATGTTCCGCCTCACAAAATTGACATTGTAAAAACTATTAAGGATTTAAAACTCTTTACTAGAAAACTCAATCTCAACTTGATTATGGGTAATTCTACCACCTGTGAGTTTAATCAGTTCAGAATTTCTAGCACCTATAATCCACCTTTACATCCCCTATTAAAAATTTTTGAACAGATATGTGAGTTAGACATACGTAATTTAGAGTTGTCTAGGAATTTTTATAGGGTAGACTTTCAGAGTGAAAGAGAATGTCTTGATTTTTTAAGAATTAATGACATCAGGGTATGTAAACCCGATAAGGGTGGAGGAGCTGTGATTTTCGACAATGTTGACTATTCAAGTAAGATGTTAAAATTATTGGATTCTGCTTCTTATGTAGAAAGTTCTTTGTCTGAAGTCAACAAAGCATACAATTTAATTAAGAATACCATCGAAGATATGTTTATTGAGGGGAGAATTACCCAAAATATTTACCATTACATGTCTACCTTGTATCCAAGATTTCCCTGTCTTTTTGGTTTACCCAAAATTCATAAAGACCTCGCTGACCCACCCATGAGACCCTTAGTGGATAGTAGAGGGTCTCCAACGTACGCGTGTGCAAAGGTTGTTGATTCTATTTTACAGAAATATTTAGTTAAAATCAAACAAATCTGTAAAGATTCTTGGATGTTTTTGAAAAACATCAACGATTTAGAATTCAACCCTAGATTTAATTTTTTAACGATTGATGTGAAAGATCTATACACGTGTATCCCCCATGCTATTGCTTTGGAATGGGTCAGCGAAACGTTAAAACTACATGGAAGTACCCAAAGTGAGATTACTTTAATAATGGATCTTCTCGATCTTATTTTGGATAACAATTTTTTTGTTTTTGAGGGTAGCTTCCACCTTCAAAAAATTGGTGTAGCCATGGGATCACCATGTGGGGCCAGTGTGGCCAACATGGTCATGGCTCACTGGGAACATTTATACATATTTAATAATTGTTCATACAAGGACCGTATTATTTATTATACATGGTTCCTTGATGATATTTTTATTTTACTAGATGGGGATGTGGTTTGTAGTAACCAATTGGTTGATTACTGCAATTCTACTACCCCGTTTCTGAAATTTACACACACTTTTGATGATACATCTATTGCGTACTTAGACATCTTATTAGTTAAGGATGTCTTACTTAACATGTGGACAGCTTCTATTTTTAGGAAATCGACCTATTGCAACTCTATGTTACATTTTAGTAGTTGCCATCCTCAATATCAAAAGCGCTCCATAGTTAAGGGCCAATTTGTTCGGGCAGCGAGCATGGTAACAATTGACGATGACTTTCTTAGTGAGTGTAATTTCATAAAAGGATTGTTTGTAAGTCGGGGGTATCCTGAATTATTTGTAGATGAAATTTTAGATGAAGTGGTGTTTAAACGTCAGTCACATTTTTACACACCTATTTTGAACAATTCCTTCTTGCCTTCTACTTTTTCATCAGGGGCTACTTTGGTCAAGTTTTCTCCAAAATCTTCATTTATAACTACCTATAATTTAGACAGTAGTAGTTGTATAAAAATTCTGCTTAAGAATTGGGAGATCTTTAAAGGTGACAGTAAGGTTTTTTCAAGTGTGGGTGACCGTCCAGTTGTAGTTTATAGAAAAGGTAAGAATCTAAAAGCTTTTTGTGAAACAAATAAAGTTAATGTAGTAAAAACACCTGGAATGTACAAATGTCAGTCCTGTAATTATTGCAGCCACATTCTTGAATCAAATAGATTTCTTGTTAACAACCGTCAGTTTTGTTTAAAGTTGAGAAACAATTGTAATTCTTCTATGGTCGTATATCTTGCTTTATGCCAGTCTTGCCCTGCTTTTTATGTAGGCAAGACTGAAAGGAGATTACGTAACCGTATATATGAGCACTTATATGCGATCAAGAAACTTAAACTTGAAAACGCATTGGCTAAACATGTTTTTCAATTTTCGAACCATTCCTTCAAGTTTATGGTAATTGACCAAGTTAACATTAAACTACGTGGGGGTCCAGCAGAACTCAGATTAGAAGAACTTGAATTAACCTGGCAAATTAGATTAAATGCTTATACCCAGCCTGGTCTTAATGACGGATGCACCATCAGTAGTATGTTGAAACTTAAAAGTTTAGTCCGTTAATAATTTTTTAAAGATATATATATGTATATTTGTTCAATAGTACATATATATATTATACTTTATTTTTTGCATTTCCTGTATTTATATATATACATTTTTTATTTAGTTATATTAAAGTGTTAGGTTTTTAGCTTATAGAAATTTATGCTGCTTTTTTGAGTAGATGTTTATTTTTGTATCACTGATAGACTGTTGTTACTATTTTATATATGACAGTTGATAAGTTTTTAATGCTAAATGTTTGTAGTGATGATTATAAATGGGTGTCATTTTTTACTTCTTTTCTTGCAGTTCCTGATTGGTTAATTGCAATTGTGTATTTTGTATTTAACTGGCATTTTGTATGATGGAATTGTCTGATGAAGTTTGTGTCTTACATAAATGAAAAGCGCTTAACTTTTATTGAGAGTGTGTGTCTTCCTTACTTCCCACTCAGTGTTTTTGTTTTATTAGTTTGCTTGCCTTGTTGTTTAACTATTAAATCTGTAAATAGAAAACTTGGTTTCCTGTATAAACTCAAACCATTTCTCACAGCCTCTGCCAAGATTACTATTGCTCAAACTCACCTGATTTCAACCCTCCTCTATGCCTCCCCCATATACACAAACCTAACCAAAAGCAATTTAAATAAACTGGCAACTTCTTACAACAACATAACCAGATTTGCCACAGATACCCCATTTAGAACCCACCACTGTCAAAATCTGAAACTACTAGGGTGGCTGGAAATACAAAATCAACTACTCTACCAGCAACTCACCTTTATCCACAAAATCTTACACCATCCCACTAATACCCCTATAGTCAGTAACCTCCTCAGTCCTTATCAAAACCTTCCAACCCTACGTTCCACAAATAGATTACAAGTAGCCACCTTAAAATCTAAAAACAAATCAGGGGACTATCTGTTTTCTAACCCTGTTGGTAAAACATGGAACAAACTCCCAACTGAATTAACTTCTACTATATCTATCCACCTTTTCAGGAACCAATTAAAATTTTTCTTAAAATCCCAGTGGCTTTGCCCATACACCAAGCCTGACTGATACTATCTTTCCTTGCCTTTAGCTTTTTTGACATCAATTCTTCTACTTCTTCTACCTTTCTTTGGCTCTCTCTTCTAAAAATTATAAATAATTTGCTCTTTCATACCCTTCATTACTGTGTCAATTTCCTTGACACAACATACTAACTAACTAATGCTTATACTTATCTATGATAAATGTTGCACCAAATGACTGAAACAAAAATCTTCATAATGTTAACCTTTTCTGCTTACTGCTGCTAAAATAACACGTTGTACATGCATGTATAGTTATCTAATTGTTTTTGAATGTATAGTTTTCTATCATCATAGTGTTACCCTGCTTGCTTACTGCTGCTGAAAATCAACTGTACATGATTGTATAGTTATCTAATTGAATTTTGAATGTATAGGTATCTTTCTGCATTTTGTATAAACTGTTTCTTTTCTCCGAGCTTTTCTCCTCGGGCCTCTATTGAAAATGGACATATATCCAATTAGACTATCCCAGTCAACAAATGTAAAATAAATAAAAATAAATAAATAAATAAATCAAGGCAACAGCCCTGATGTGATTGCCAGAAATCAGGTGCAGCTGATAGTTACAGAACAGACTCTTTTTTAATATAAACATTTTTGGCTTCTATGGATATGGAACAGTATGGATAAAGAATGTTACTTGAAATGAGATACAGTTAAGAGGTGTGGCTTGCCCAGTCCTGGGCAGCTGTCTGCTGCCTTTACCTTGTTGCCTTGCCAGGCTGTTGATGAAAACTTCAGGTTTTCTGCACACAGCAGGCTGTTCTACAAACATAACACTTTCAGATTTATTGGTTTCTGTTTTATACTGCTCAAGATCTATGCAAACAATGAATGAGGTTGATTGTGGGTAGGATGGAGCAGAAAACCAACAAAATGAATGCCCAGGTGTACAGCAACTCTCCCATAGGGAGCCACACTGCTTTTTTTTTTTTCTTTGAACAGGGGCACTGTGGGACATTTATTTATTTAAAGCAAAGACATGCCACATTTCTTCAAAATAAATAAATGAATAAATCAATAGAGGAAACTTCTCCCAGCACAGCATCACCTCGCAAAACATTGCCCAAGGCAGCTGCTTAAGTCACCTACGTGCAAGGTCATTGTTATGGATATATTAATTAGGGTGTGTGTATGTGTACGTACTTGTAACAGCTTGTGCTTGTGTGCTTCTCTGTATATTACAATTTAGAAAGAAAGGAAGTTGTCTACATTCATAAAGGAATTACTTACAATGTGTAACAAGAAAGTACAGTTTTGTACCTACCATAAATGTAGATGTTCGAAGATCCACATTGCTGCAGTCCTTACACTTGGGTAGTCCGCTGTCCTCGGTCGGCCCGAATATCAAAGTATAAGGCTGACGTCGGTCAAGGCGCATTTGACTGACATCAGGACGTCAGGGTACAAATGCGCATGACCGACGTCATATCCTCAGTCTTTTCTTGCCCCAGATGTCAGAAGACCCTAAAATAAAGGTCAAAACCAAAAGACAGCAAACACCCAACCAACCACCCTTGCACTAACTATATGTACAAAATATACAATATACACAATATGTACAACCCAACCCACACAACCACCTCAAACTACAGAGGGAAGGAGGGAGGGTAAATTGGACTGCAGCAATGTGGATCTTGAACATCTACATTTATGGTAGGTACAAAACTGTACTATGTTCTTCATCTCACATTGCTGCAGTCCTTACACTTGGGTAGAATCCCAAAGCAGAGGTAAGGAGGATGGCTAACTACAAGGAAGCAGGAGCTGCCAACATGCCCTGCAAAACAGCAGTGGCAAAACCAGCCCTGGATTTAGAGTAAAGTGGCAGGTGATAATGCCTAGAGAAAGTATGCACTGAACTCCAAGTAGCTGCCTCCAAAATATCCTTGGTTGCCACTCCCCTCAAAAAGCTGTTGAAGTGGCAGTAGCCCTAGTGGAATGAGGCCTAATCCCAGCTGGAACCTCCTTGCCATGATGGGAATAACAGAAAGCAATGCAAAACCCAATCCACTTAGAAATAGTTTGTTTAGACACAGGCTTGCCCTGAGAACTCAAAGCAAAAGAAACAAACAACTGCTGAGACTGCCTGAACCCTTTAGTTCTGTCCAAATAATAACGCAACTGCCTGTGTACATCTAAAGTGTGCAAAATCTTTTCCCCTTTATTTTGGGGATTTGCATAAAAAGTAGGCAAATGAATAGTTTGGTTTAAAGCCACACTAGAAACCACCTTAGGCATAAAGGAAGGATTAGTGCGTAATGATACCCTATCCTTATGGAAAATCAAGAAAGGCTCAACTGCCATAAGGGCCTGCAATTCAGAAACCCTTCTTGCAGAGGTAATTGCCAACAAAAAAGCAGTCTTCCATGATAAATATTTCAACTCAGAAGTAGCTGCAGGCTCAAAAGGTTGTAGAGTGAGTTTCTCCAACACAAAATTGAGATCCCAAGCAGGAGTAGGAGCTCTTCGTGGGGTCTTATATTCTTTGCCCCTCTAAGAAATTGCTTGAATAAAGGATGAGAAAACAATGGTGGGACACAATCATAGTGAGCCGAAATTGCTGCAGCATGAACCTTGATAGAAGAGAAAGACAAACCCTTGTCTAGTAACTCAGTAAGATATTGAAGAGCCACACTCAAATTAGGCTCAGAAACATCAAAATCTTTTGCTGCACTCCAAAACAAAAATCTCTTCCATTTGTCTGCGTACACTTTCCTTGTACTAGGCCTTCTAGCTTCCAAAATCACATTCAAAACTTGTTGTGGAAGTTGAGACCCTCTATGGTTCAAAACAGAATATGCCAGGCTGTCAGGTGCAGAGAGTGAATTTTGACATTCAGCAAATGGCTGTCCTCCTGTGACAACAGGTGTGGAATTGAAGGCAAAGGCCATGGAGGCTTCCATACCAGACTTCTCAGTAATGGGTACCAGTGCTGTCGAGGCCAATCTGGAGCTATTAAAATCATCCTTGGCTTGTCCTGTCTGACCTTCAGAAGTACCTTTGGGAGGAGAGGCAGAGGAGGAAAGGCATACACATGAAGATTGCTCCAATTGAAAGAAAGAGCATCCACTTTCCAAGCTGTGGGATGAAACCTTTTTGTGCAAAACTTTGGCAGCTGATGGTTTAGTGGAGAAGCGAACAGATCTATGTCTGGAGTTCCCCATGACACTGTCAATTTCTGAAATACTTGAGGATCCAATTTCCACTCGTGGGGATCCATAATTCGTCTGCTCAACACATCTGCTAAGGAGTTCTGTGCTCCTGGCAGAAACCTTGCCTGAAGATTGAGCTGTAAACTGAGAGCAGTCTCCCACAAAATCATTGCTTGCCTGCATAGAGGATAAGAATCGTTCCCCTTGCTTGTTGATGTACCACATGACAGTTGTGTTGTCTGTTAGAATCAACACCTGCCCTGGAAGAAGTAATTTCTTGAAAGCTATTAATGCAAACTGGACTGCTAACATCTCTTTCATGTTGATATGTAGATGTTGTAGTCTGGCAGGCCACTTGTTTTGTATCCACTTTCCATGTAGATGAGCTCCCCAAGCTTTGTCTGAGGCATCTGTCGTTAAAATCTGACTCGCCTCTGGCCGGGTCACAGAGAGTCCCTTGTTTAGGTGACATTCCTGAGCCCACCATAAAAATTCCTTTTGAATGCAAGGTATTATTTGAATGACAGTGTCCAGATCCTGGCAGTGCTGTGTCCATACATTTTTGAGATACCATTGTAGCTTCCTCATATGCAGTTTGGCATTGGGAAGCACCAGAATACAAGATGCCATGAACCCTAATGCTTGAAGGACTGTCCTTGCAGTCAGCACGGACTGATGAGATAGTTGACGGAAGTAAAGGGATAGACTCTTTTGTTTGTCCGGGGTTAGAAAGGCCATCTGGGATGCTGTATTCAGTCTCACACCCAGAAAGCACATGTCCTGAGAGGGTACTAGACTGGACTTTATTTCGTTCACAGAATACCCCAGGCATCTCAGCACTGCTATCACATATTCCAAATGATGAAGAAGCTCTTCCCTTCCTTGGGCCAAAATCAGGCAGTCATCCAAATAAGGATAGATCTGTATTCCTTCTAACCTGAAGAAAGCTATCACTGGAGCCAGAACTTTCGTGAATACTCTGGGCGCAGTAGATAAGCCAAAGGGCAATGCAGAGAACTGATAGTGAGAAGTCCCAGCTCGAAAACGCAGATACTTCCTGCAACTTAGTCTGATAGGAACATGAAGGTAAGCCTCCTTGAGATCCAAAGTTACCATCCAATGATCTTTGCCCAGCAGAGGTAAAAGCTGCTGTAACGTCAACATTTTGAACTTGGGAATGTCCAGATAAGTGTTGAGGGTAGATAAATCCAAAATTGGTCTCCACGTGTTCCCTTTCTTTGGTACTAGGAACAGGCGAGAGTAAAATCCTAGGCCCACTTCTTGTATAGGGACCGGCTGTATGGCCCCTATTTGGAGTAACAGAGAAACTTGCTTGTGAGCCTCTATTCTTTGTTGAGGAGGAATGTCTGGCATGCCCTTGAAAGGAGGCAAGGTATGGAAATAAAACCTGTAACCGTGGTGTATGATATCCAATACCCATCTGTCTTGGGTAATTAAACTCCAATTTTCTTTGAAAAGTGCCAACCTTCCTCCCAAAGGTGCTGCCAGACGAGAAGGCTCTGGCAGCTGAAAAGGTAGGTCATTGGGTCTGTTTACGAAAGGACTGACCCCTGCCCTCACCCGAAGACTGTGCAGGAGAACTTCCTGTTCTAGGCCTGAAAGAGCCCTGAGCTCTGCCCCTACCACGTCTAGATCTACCCCTAGACTGTGAATCATAAGAAGGATACGTCCACCCCTTAGTAGGCCAATTTCTACTAAACTTTGGAGGCTGGACCTGCAAAAAATCTTTAACAGTCTGCATAGACTTATCCTTGTCTTCCATTTTCTTTAAAACTGCCTCAACAGGAGGACCAAACAACACATCAGATTGTAAAGGAGCATCTAAAATCCTTGTTTTAACATGTTCAGACAAATTTTGATCCCTTAGCCAGGCGTGCCTTCAAAGAACTGACCCAGTGGCAGCCACCCTAGACGAGGCCTGTACAGCATCAAAACCACATTGCAAAGAATGCTTACCCACCTGTTCAGAAACATGCACTAAATCTTGCAACTCTTTACAATCAATACCTACTGCCAGAGCATCAACCTTAGACTTTAATTGTGAAAGGAGATAGTTCTGGTATTTCAACATGTGAAACTGGCAATTCAAAGCCCTCATAGCAAGAGTGGAAGAAGTATAAACTTTCTTTCCCCATCTATCCAAGGCCCTAGCCTCTTTGTCTGCAGGAACCAGATTCTTAACAACAGAAGCCTTAACACCTTTAGGCCCCTGACTAACAGTTTCTGGGTCAGCCCTAGGACTCTTAAAAGATACTTATGAGCTTCAGGCACCCTGTAATACCTATCCGGCTTAACAGGAGCAGGAGGCAAAGAATCAGGATTAAGAGAAGCTTCTGCAAAACATCTTCTACTACATCCAAAACAGGAGGTATAGCCAAAGGCCTATGCTGGGGTAAAACAAAATTCCCTAAGCCTTTTCCTGGAATCAGAGAAGTCCTGACCTTCCCACTTAAAATGCTCCCTCATGGAATGAAGAGTTTCTGAAAAAGAAAAATCCTCAGGAGGAGAAGCAGAAGGAGTAGAATCATCCAGATCAGAATCAGAATAAGGAGAGTACTCCTGCAAGTCTTCAGCCAAAGACTCTGAAACATCCGAAGCCTGCTCAAAACCCCCCAGCTCAGGCTCCAACCTAGGTCTCTTATCCGGAGGGGGCATAGAACCCCTAATTAAAGTAATCAAATCTTCTGCCATTTTAAGCATATGCTTCTTGGGCACAGTACCTGAAGAGCTAGGGGTAACACCAACTGAAGCCAAACCTGGCCTGCCCTGGGAGAAGCCTTTGAAACAGAAGGAGAGGGCCTAGCCACCCTAGGAAGGGAGGGAGTATAGTAACCTGAGAAGCCCCTCAGCCTGACTTGCCTCCTGAGAGGCCACATCCTGCAATAATAAGGTCTCACCCTGGGAACACAAAGAAACCTCCGGCGGAGCCACCGGCTCCACCGACACCTCCAAAGAACCGGCATCCGGTACAGACGGTTCTTCTAGCCTAGGCTTAACTGCCTTGTCCTTGCGCTTCTTGAAGAAGCGGGCGGAGCATCCGACGGCATTTTATAATTACACCGCTTCCCAAAGACTAACCTTGCACAATCCAACCTTCTCTTTATAGTGCGTTTATTAAATCTAGCACAAGAGCGACAGCCAACAACGTCGTGCTCAGGCCCTAAGCAAGGAATACACAAAGTATGATAATCTCTATGCGGTATCTGTTTCCCACAAGAAATACAATTATTGACTTTTTCTGACATCCGGTAAATCACTGAGGCAAGAAAAAACTAAAATATTCCCCAACGGGGTACTTAGCCAACTTTGAACTCGGTCTGAAACTTCAAACTTGAAAAATCTCAGAACGCCAACCGGCACTTGCAATGCTGCTTCTGCATCGGACCATGCGGCAAAAAAGACTGAGGATATGACTTCGGTCATGCGCATTTGTACCCTGACGTCCTGATGTCAGTCAAATGCGCCTTGACCGACGTCAGCCTTATACTTTGATATTCGGGCCGACCGAGGACAGCGGACTACCCAAGTGTAAGGACTGCAGCAATGTGAGATGAAGAACATCAAGGTATACCACAAAAGTAGTGTGAGCTACTTAAGGAGTAGAGAAGACTTACAAGAAAGATGAATTATTTAGGAGAAAGGAGATTAAGAAGGAAGTGGAAAGTGATGAAAAGTGAGAATGGTAGAAGGAAGTGAGCATGTACATTCGGCTATGGGGGAAGGTAATATAATGGGGAAATACATAAAGGGAAAGGAGTCATACCACATGACAATTCATGGATGCGGCAGAAAATGGATGTGAAAAACATAAGACAAATGTGTGGCTTTGAAGAAGGTCTACGTTAATTTAGTTGATGCTACAGTTCAGGTATAGTGCTCTATGCCTGAGATGGGATAACAGTTCCTTAAAAGGAATATATGGCTTAACTGTGATGACAGGGTATTCCATTCATAAGAGATGGCTCAACTAAAAGTCATGTGTGCAGGCAAAATTTGATGAAGCAAATCTTAAATGAAGGTCCAGTGTGCACCAACCCAAGCAGTGGGAGGTGCAGATTTGTGAACCAGAATAGGAAATGGATTAGGTTAGGGATAAGAGTGCACTTAAGGACAGGAGGGCATTACTAGAGCACAGGTGTGTGCGTTCCAGAACAGGAAAGGGATAGGTGGGTGTTGTGTTGTTTGCACAGCAAACTATGTGCAAAAGGTAACTGTAAGATGTGATCTACAAGTGAAAGTCAGTCAACCCAGATGACACTGTATTGGACAGGGATGTATGCAGTAGTGGAAGTCATCAGCCAATCGTGTCATGGTACCTATCCAGAAGCTTCTTTAGACTGCAGAAGCAAGCAACAGGTAAAGGAGCAAAATAAAGTTCTTTTTTGTTGTTTTGCTGTCATATAGGGTAAGAGCAGGAGCATGCTGAAAGTTTGGACTAAAATTTGCACCGGAACACTGAGATATGCCAGTTGTGTTACTGGATCTATACTTAACATATATAGCCTTACAAATATTGGCAAGTTTTAATAATTTCTCATAAAAGTTATGATACGGTAATTTCTTCAAAAATCTTTATTAATGTAACAGGAGTCCAATGCATTTTCCACCCAAAAAGGAAAAATTACCTCCATATTTGAAGTAATTTTCAAACCATGTAGATATTGTTCAGTGAAGTTATTGAAAAATGCTATAATTAAAATGGTGTATTTGATTTATTGTACATAGCCTTGTTGACAAATTTTCATTGTGCTTTATGAAAAACTAAAATAATGGAATTTTTTCAGACTTCATGAATCTGATGATAGCAGATATTTTCAGATTTACTTCATTTATTTAATGAATGAGCTGAAATGGTCCTTCCTCATAGAGTCATAAGTGTTTAATAGGTTAACGACCACAAGAACCTTTTTAAGCCTAGCCATGCAGCCCAATGCATCCCAAATCTCTGACAAGTTCTGATACCCTTGATAAGTGTAAGCAGGGGTTTGGGAGATGAAACATTCCTGGACCATTTTTGGCCATGACCTAGGCTACTACTAGTCTTTCAGCTTTTCCCGGTTAGGGGTTGCCACAGTGGAATTACAGTCCTCCAATGATTGGCAGTGGATTTTTACGGTGCTGAGTTGCCAGTCCGATGCCCAACCTTCAAAGAAGGCAAACCCATTCATGCATTCACGCACCTACCTGCATGTCTTTAAATGTCATACGACTGTGGGGAGGACATGCAGACACCACACAGAAGGTGCTCCAGCTGAGAATCGAATGGGAGAACCTCTTGCTGTGAGGCGAAAATGCTGACTGCTGCACCACCGAGGCCTTCAGGCTACAAAGTCAAAATTACATGAAAACATACATATGGAAAGTTTAGTGTAATGAGACAATCAGTATGTTTTGGAATATGGAAGGAGATTGGAGAAAATCCATGCAGAGGGAACATGCAGCTCTCCATACAGATAGCAACTAGAAGTCAAGATGGAACTCTAGCGCTAAGAGCCAGAAAACTTATCACTGGCCCTCTGTGCTGTCCACAGATCCAGGCCAGCAGCCATTTTCCTAGTCCAAAAGGCAATGTTAATCTCCGTTTTTCAAAGCTAGCTTCTGTGTCACATGCATTTTGCAGCATGTATTCATGTTATGTTTAACACTGCATATCTTCCCAAATATGACAAGTTTCAATATCTGTCCGTAAAACACATTTATGTTTTGAGTTCTTTCTAAATGTGATAGTTTTTCTGTTTGAGATTAATGTCACAACGTATTGTTGAATCACCAATTTACATATCACTTCTTTATATACCTTTCATATCACATACAAACATTTTTATTGTCTGTACCTATGAGGTAATTTCACAAAAGAACTTCACTGCTCTTTGAAACTGACGATCTTGCTAATAGTGAAAATGATGGCCAGCGCTCAGCTCACCACTCCAGTTGTGAAACTTAATGTAGTTTACCACACGTTGCCTTCTAATTCAGTTCTAGTGTTTAGTAATTTAGTTAGTGTTTGACATTTTGACCCAGAACTTAATGTAGCCATTTCTTCAGACTACTCCATAAACCTGAACACATTATTTCCTTCATTTCGGGCTCTACAGTAACAGTTCTTGTGTACCAGCTCTCTTTAGGTTTACCAATTTACTTGAAAGTCTTTCAAGTTGTAGATGTTTCTCCCTGTGGTGAGACTTCCATAAAATCTCCTAGCTATCAGTCACATTTCTTTTTTTTTTTTTTTTTTTTTCCATAATAAATCTTTATTGTTATATACTTTTCATACAAAATTATAAAAAACAAACTACTAACTAACATTGTAACAATCACACCAAACAATATACAATATTTACAAGAATGCTTCCATATAAGACATTAGAAATATAAGAAAAACATAGGAATAATTAGTAAGTTTCCAATATTGAACCGTTTGATTAGACATTTCTCTCCAAATATAGCAATGATTATTACTACCTCCAATGCAAAAGTTTTATGCTAATATAATATTAAATATCTGTTCCCAAATTTTTGGATTATTGATACCCTTACTATGTGAATTTAAAAGTAGTTTATGAGCTAGTATATGTTTTGTTCTCAACACTCTGAAGTTTTGCCATGATGTTTTAGAGCTGTAAGTGTTATACAAACTATGGAATTCCCTTAAAATTCAACTTCAGAAAGTGGGCTACCAAAGTACAACACTGTCTTGGAAATTTATGATTTTGCATATTTCCCCGAAGGAACTTACCAGATCACGGAGTATAATTCATATTAATATTTTCTTACTAATTAAGCTTTATATAGCTTCAAATTGGCTAGACCCAACTAAAATATCAGTCACATTTCTGAAAGGCTGTGGCTGTCAATTGGGCTGCAGAGAGTGTGCATAATCAGATTTTTTATGTGAAGAGACAGGTTGGCCATTTCCAGCTGACTTCTCTCTCACACATGATGAAAGTTGTTTTGGAAGACTGTGCCGTATTTCCTGCAAGTCTGTTGAAATTCAAAAGATCATTACTGTGAGCCTTAGAACCTCAGAAGTGTGAGCAGAGAAATAGATGATAAATCGAAAGTTGTGGCACTTGGGAGTACCCCTCTTACTCCAAGGATTAAAAAATGTCCTTACTTATATATGCTACATGACTGGTGAGGGCTCTACCCTTTTAAAAATTGTGTTAATTGTGTACCAGCAAAGTTTTAAATATGCTACTTTGTTATCGAAGTTATAGTTTATTTCCCAATTTTCTGGAAGCACAAGTCTATGTCTTGCATATGTGCTATGGAGCCAAAATTCCCTGCAGTGAATTAGGGGATATCATTTTTAGTAAGTTTATGCTCTGAATACACATGTTTTACTTGACTGTGCATGACACCATATCAGAGTGAAACAATCATTGAAATAATGTGAAGAAAGAAATGCATGCCTCATGATAACCCCTGTGGCATAGAAGGATAGTGTCTTGACTATGACTTACTTGACTGGGATTTCAGTAGTGGTCTGGGTAGTGCAAGAGCCACCTGAGGATATAGAGAAGTGAAGAGGCAAGGCCTCCTTTCTTCTCTCACAGGCTAAATTGAGGGGTATGTTGTTTGATGCATTTCTTACCTGGATGGCCATGGAAGACCTGGTGGAAGCTAGCCACTCAATGGAATTAGGGTTAAGTGAGAGAGTATACAATTCTTGGAAGTGAATGACAGCCTTTCACTTCATCCATTGCCTGTCTAGCCTGGCTACTCCAGGTATGCAGTGAATATTAGTTTTACAAAATAAAAATCCCTTGACAGCTGCCTGCATAACAGTCATGCCACAATCTGCTCTTGTACATAAGGGAATAAATGGACAGTAGTCATAACAATTGGCGAGATGATCAGCAGGTGGAGGGACCAATAAAATGACTCCTGACATAATATGTTTCATATTTATTTCTCAAACAGTTATCACCTTGTTTATGCTTAAGAAAGAGCAAACCCAAACTGATAAAGCAAACATATTTATCTAGCTAATTCAATGATGAAATGACAAACTGTTAAAAAGCAATAACTTGTATCTCAAAATAAAAATAAATCTTCATAATTCACCTTTAGTCGTAAGCATTACACTGCTTTCAATTTAAGTAACATAAAATAAAAAAATAATATAAATATATATAAATATATATATATATATATATATATATATATATATATATATATTTACAAAGTCCAAGCCTAAAACTTAAAAGACTATTAATATATAATATTCAATAAAAATAAACAAGTTACAAAGGGAAACTGCAATTACAAAGATAAAAACACATTATGTAAAGATAAATTCAGCTTCATCAAATAGCAGAGCTCCAGTTCAATTCCTTGTTTAATCTAAAGGGAGGTCATGTATTTTATAGTACAACAAAACAATGTTTTACATTTCAAAACATTTTAAAGTCCTAACAATATCATTACAATTCTCATATCTATTGACAATTAATGCTTTAGAATTATTATAGTCAGCATTTTGACATTTTAAAAATGTTGAGCAAGGGTACTAGTATAGATTTTATTGTTGATATTCCTACAGTACTCGTTCAGTCTTGCTGCAAATCTTGTCTTAGTCTCACCAAAATATGTTTTGTCAAAGTGACATAATATTGCATATACTGGATTCACAATTTGGTACTTGTAAAGTTTCACTTTATAACTGTTAATCATAATAAAATATCTGCTATAAATACCTCTACACTATTAATGACAAAAGGTTATGGGTATTAAATAAGTGCATATTCTTTCTATCCATACCCCCACAAATTCAGATTATATAAATGCAATATGAAATGTTTTAAAACTCTTGCACACAGACAAATGGTGTTATTCTTTTATGTTAACCTTACTTTATTTTATTTTATACAATGTTTTACTGAGAGATCTAATGTGATGAAAATGATAAAATTGGGAAACAATGGCTTAGCATGCTGGTTAAATTGTCTGAAAGGAGCAATAATTCTGTAACAGATGGAATCACATACAGTTATCAAAGTTCTGAGGCTTGGTTAAGAGTTTGGGGTATTAGACAATTTACAACTACTAAAGGGCAGAAAATGATGGAAGCAGAAACTAAAAACTACCAAACACTGTTAAGCCATGTTAAGTCAGTTTTAATTAACAGATAAAACATCTATTTCAAGCTTACGTGAATTATTAAATAATATTATTGCAGAAATCAAATATATACTAACTTTAATAACAGAAATGTATTTTTTAAACTGGAATTTTAACTAATGACTTGTGCAAGTTGTTAAAATGTGTGTGTGTGTGTGTGTGTGTGTGTGTGTGTGTGTGTGTGTGTGTGTGTGTTTCTCATGGCTCCTATTCCTGTGTACAACAAAAACATCTGAGTCTCTTTTGGAACAAAAGAACTCCTACCAGCCCATTCATTCCTCATTGAAGCGATAGGTGGTGTTAGAGAGTAGGCCATCAGCTGATCCTATCCCACTCCACTTCTCTTGGCATGCTGTGAGCTCCAATATAGCTGATCTTGGGTTGTGTATACATACTACTGGGAAAGTCCCCCTCTACTTAGCTCACCTCTGTGCAGAGTATAACCATTACAGTGAGTTGGGCTACCTTCCACCCCAAGATGGGTGAAATGCAATTGACTACTGCCCTTACCTGGGAGGTTCCTCCAGTGCCCATGCCAAATATGAGTTGCCTGAAATGCAGTTAGAACTTTATCCCTGTGTGGCATGAGGTTGGGTCTGGGTAAAAAAGTATATGCTACTTTTGTTTCAGTCAAAAAATATTTTTGAAAAAAAGTCACGTCTCCTGTTATGGTGGGGCTTTATGTGACTGCTGCTTCTTTGATACTGGTGAAAAAACGTTTTTGGTAGTAAACATAGGTTTTGCCTTTGGCTTATGTAGTCTGTTTCCCTGACAGACTTTATCAATTTCAGTGCAGCATTTCTGTTGCCCCATTATGAAATAAATATGTTACAGTTTAGGGACCAAAGCATTACAAATTATGATTATAGACTCTCAGCTAGAGCGTCTTCTGCGTGGAGACATGCGTGAATGGGCGTACCTTCGTTGAAGGTTGTGCATCAGGGCTGGTAACTCGGCACGTAAAAATCAACTACCAATCATTAGCTGACGGGAGTTCCGCTGTGGCGAACCCTAACCGGGAAAAGCCGAAAGACACAAACAATATATATACTGAACTTAAAGTTCAAAAACCTTAAAATGATTTAGTAACTTTAATAAGAACAGCAGACTTGATTAGAAGCAGCATAGGAAAACCAGCATTCGTGTTCCAGGAACTGATATTGTTTTTAGGTACAGCCTTAAGAGGTAGCCAGGCTAACTAGTGTGAGGGGAGGAGTTCAGAACCAGCATGGTTGAAAAATAAATACATCTAGTTCACAGAGAACAGTTAGTCTTAGCAAAGTAGGTCATGCTAAGTTATTCCTCTAATAGCCACGGTAGTACACTCCTCATTTCTTATGAAACAATGTACATCACAACGTAAATAAATATAACTGTTATTCTAACAATGTATATAGTACTGACTTTAAAATAATCAACAACACAAAACAGCATTTTTGCAGAGGGAAGGCAAGACTCCTCCACCTCCCTACATCTCTAAACATAGTAAACCCAAGCTCACACAGCCTTGGAGGTGAGGAGAATTTTCATTACTCCTCCCACAGTTCTGTGACCTTGTTAATTTCATTGGTTATGTTTTAAGCAAACCCAAGAGCCAATCAAAAAAGTTGAATGTTACCATTTTAAGTACAGCATGTATGATTATACCCAAGACATTTTTTTTAATTACAGACAAATATTTGGTTTAGTGACATTTTGAAAATGGTAAAGTATAAACATTTTTGCTAAAAAACATTCATAGCCATCTGCATGTCACTTTACCATTTCATAGTTTCATTGACATTTTCTAATTGAAAATATCGGTGGACTACCCAAGTGCATACTTACTGCTTCTCTGGAAAAATATTCCATTACTACCAAAAAAATAATTTAGTAAAGTAGATGGGCACCTTCATGAGGAGAACATTTAGGTGGGCTGGCAACAGGCAAATCTGAAGAATGTTTTTTGGCTGTTTCCACAGTCATGGGTAAGGGTTTTTCATTGGCTTTGTTCATAACAAAAGGTGTAGGCACAGACTTCTGAAATACAGGTTTCAGAGGTATATTAGATGTCTCAGACAGCAAACAGTGACTAGAAACTTCTTCTCGTTTTGACATTCATAAACTGTTTTAATCACTATGACTCTTGAGCATACTTTACTGTCATACCCTCTCTCAGATGAAAATTTTATTTTATATATGTATATATATATATATATATATATATATATATATATATATATATATATGCTCAATTTATTGTGATTTGTTTACTGGGAAAGTTCAACTTGGCACAAGTACCATTTTCAGTGAAGGCCTGGGGAGAAAAGCTCCTCATTAAATTTACTGTATTTATACAATGAACAAAATAAAAATTAAAAATTATCAATGACTACAGTATACGACTTAGGCTCTGAATAAACCTTAGATATGCCAAGAATCCATTTAGGATCATAATGAAATAATGCAGTAGGTATATGACGAATTCAGTCCATCAAAATCAGAATTATTTTCTCAAGGAATGGACAAACATGCACAATGAGAACTATTTTCTCAGGGAATGGACAAACATACACAATAAGAATTACTTTCTCAAGGAATGGACAAACATAGTTCACACACAACCTGGACTCTTTTCAGGACAGTCCTACGCATCTATCTTATCCAAAAGTGAACTCGGTGTAAAGTTACTTATTTCTGAATATTCATCCTCCATCCTTATTTTTTCTATGTGCTTATCCATGACAGGCTGCCAAGCAAATGATATGGCTTAAGTCTTTTATTTGTGACATCCCAGGGATGAGCAAGGAACAACATCTTTAGCATTATTAAATGCTCGCACTAAGACGTAACACTTGTACTATATACAACTATCTCTGACACATTATATGCTTCTTCAGGAAGAATATGGAATAAACTTTTGTTTACTTATTGTAGGCCATCCATTCAAGCCACACTGGTGCACTTGTCAAAGAGTTCTATTTCTGGTAGTGCAGTGTACAGTTTGCTCAGTATGCAATGGTGAACTGTCAATTATGTGTCTATAGTACTTCATCAATGTTTTATTTCCACAAATACCTCATCATCGACCCCTTTACATCGAGCATCCATTTATCGAATGTTCACATCAGTGAATGGTTTTCATACGGAAGGAAATTACTTGTCCACCACTGTGATTATCACACACATGACATTATTTCAAATCCACCAAGGTGCAAGGGCTGCACCCACCTCACTTACATATACCAATTCTGAGGTTGCACTACAGTGAGGAAAAGGGCACATTTCTAATGATGGCCAACTAACTCCCTTCCCAATGAAAACCGTTAGTTGATGTGAATATTCGATGAATGGATGTTTGATGTGAAGGGGTTAATGATTAGGTACTCATGGAAATAAAACTTTGATGAAGTAATATAGACCTGTCAATAACATCTAGTATCAGGTATATCCATACATTAGGAACTGACCTGGGTCAGGAAAATCTAGATTTGGCATCTGCTGGAACAAGAATATGAATTACAGGCTTAGTCCACTGAAAAAAATCTGTTTTATTTTTGTAAATGCCAGCTTTTGCTGCTGCTAGATGCCCATAAGTACGTTTTGGTTTTGTTACTGTGTGACTCACTCTGCCTCCCTGATACTTCTTTCACAGCCTCTCAACCTTCAACATCACATGCCTCATCATCCAAGCACAATGCATGCTTGGGAGATGTAGCTTCTGATGGTACACCATTACTCTGTTCTGGAAACCGCTTTTCCATTATATCATCCCAGAATAAAGCAAATTCCTCTGCCTAGCTCCTCTGGCACCAAAATTTCATCTTGTAATCCTCCATATTGCAGTGTAAACATTTCAACCTCTTCACTTTTTTTTTTTTTTTTTTTTGCATTTTAAGTTACTCCTTCCACACGTGTGTAAATACAGGTTCAACCAAGCCTGTCCTGTCTGCCATCTTAGTCTCCCCTACTCCAAAGATAGGGACATGTCCCTAGTGTCCTGGCTCAATTAGAACACTCATTATGAATTCCACCTTGGGTCCCTCCCTCTCTTCCAAAAAAAAGTCCATTTGGCCTGATGGAATTAACCCAGTCAACAATGTGCAAATTAAATAAAAATATGTAAAGTTTAGATGCTAGATCAATACAGCCATCAGAGGCAGATGTAAACAATAATTACATACATAAAACAATAACCATTTTACTACATAATGACATATGAGATCTATATCCAACACTGCTGTATATACAATTTGCAGACAAACACACAGATACAATAATAAACACAGAATTAAGAGGAACATGTAATTCAAAAGTTATTTTTATAAGCAGAAGTGTCCTCTGCCTGTACCATGAACTAGACATCCTCCCCCACAACTCTTCAAATGGAGAGTGAAAAAGAAAAAAACAAACAGCAAAAAAAACCCAAAACAAAACAAAACAAAAAAAAACAATGCCCCAGCTCTTCCACTGAAGAGCAAACAAATGAATGTCACTTCTGCTGGCACACCAACATTTCTAATTGCTACATTTCTTCTTTTTATTATGCAATTGCTACAGTTTAGATTACACTTGGAGTGCTACAGTGCTCAAAACTGACCACAAATGTAATACCAGCTTTTTAAACCCGGTATTGCATTAAAGAGAGATCGGGATCAGCTTATTGTAGTCCCCAACACTTTGCACCCACTGCAGTTGACCTTCTCACCCTGCCTGAGCTATGCTACTGTGTATAAACTCATCAGGCTGAAATGGAATAAATTATGTAATCTCTGCAGTGCCAGTAGAGGAACAGAGTCTAATATTTTGTACTGCATTTTGACCATATTTTCAAATGCACACATGAGTACACATGATATAATAGTTTATTCCATATAGGAGATACAGAATTACAGAAGACTCATCCCAAAGGCTATTATGACCCTACTAATACTAGCTTGCGAGTATTAACCAACTATTCATCTATTTATGGTAGATGCCAGTGCATGGATGTAGAGATGGCTGTACATGGAATGTATATTCTTAAGGTTAATTTAAGGGAATTTATTGAATCCCACCTTTATGTTCTAGCCATGTTAGCATATTTATTATTTTTAGTGTCAGTGTCTCTCACTGGAAAGGTATACAAACTTAGGTGCTTTATTGTAGTTATACAAAGTCTTGGCAGGAAGGCAGAAGAAAGCTAATTCTAGATAAAGAATTGCATGGAAGGAAAAGTGTTTGGATAATTGAGCTCCTTCATTCAGTACTTAGGAAGCATTTTACTTTGTGAAGACATCTGAGGACATGACAGGCCTTCTTATATCTGTAAAATGTTAATTATTACTAAACAATTCATCAGATAGGTCTCACATGTTTTACTGAGCCTGCTGCATTAAATTGGTGTCAATAGTTTGAGGTGATACATCGTTTGATTGGAAAGGGTTGAGTTTTAAATCCGACTCTAAAAAAACATACTAGCATACCAAAACCCAGCTTGCATGTATTTTTAACTTATGACAAGTGACAGTCAGATTCAGCAGTATTCTACACAAGAGACAGATATTTACAGTACAACTGCCTTCTACAGCTGAACGTACCAAACAGAAGGGACACAGTGCAGATGTATGTCGGCTCCTTTTCTCAACCCATTATAGTTTGTACAATGAAACTTCCTGCCTAACTAAAGCAATCTCTCTAGAAAGTAACTATTAAATTAGCGAAGCATGGCTACAAATCATCAATCATCAATGATCAAGCCTTCAAATCAAATGGTTGTGCTCAACAGTAAGAAAGAGAGGTTTCAAAGATTTTAAAAAAAATTGAAGCATATATCATTGCCTCATTTAAACTGACTAAGAAATTCAGAGAAAGAGAGTTACTTTTATTAAATCTATGCTGAAAGTCATCCAGAAAGTGGTTGCCAAGCAGATAATTTAGTGCTATTTAATTGTATTTATCAAGCAATGTTTCTAAGAACTTAAGAGGATTCAGAACAGCAAAAGGCATAAAGTTATTAAAGGTCTTCTAATCCTCTATTATACAGTGAACTTTCAGAGGTAAAATTTCACAAAGGTGGGTCAACAGCCGCAGTAAGACTGTTAAGTTTAAAGAATCTGCTACAATTGTGATAAATTTACCACGGACACCATCAGATACTCAAAAACTTAATTTTACTCTGTTGTGTCTCAGACCACAACAGTGTGTTTCTTTAATTCTGCACCTGAAAGTTGTGTCTAAGGGCCATGTGAAATAATGTCAGCTCCCCAAGTCATAATTTCCACTCATCTGTTTTTTTTTCCAGTACTCAGGACGCTAAGACATGTGTATTTGCATAACATGTATATCTTTGCAATGCTTTTTCTTTTTATGCTATGCTATTTCTGTGTCTAGTCTTTTAAACATGTATCTATCTTGAATTCTGTAAAATGCTATTTATCTTAAACCGATTCTCTTTTTATACATGCAGCACTATGACAAAAGGATTGGAATGGTGACTGTCTTTGAAGGTCATATCCCTTGTTGCGTCTGAGCTGCTGTCAGTAGAACACATTCTTCTAAAATAGTCTGTAATGCACTTTCTCAAAGATTATGCAAATGGCATCATCTCTTGAATGGTGTCTGGCAGTTATGTCTGTAAAATGGTCACATTGCCTAAGAAAGGTATACATTGGTAATGCTATTGCTTTGTGCTGTTGTCATAAAGAAAAATAATTTTGCTTTCACCTTACCATTCAAGGTCAGTTAATACTGCAGACCCAATATTTACTTGAAGAATATAGCTGTGACCCTCAGGTTTTAACATCTTTTCACCCTTACAGTCCATTTTATTGCAGGCAGAGACCGGTTTCTCTGCTGAGTAAAGTACAAACAGGCCTCTGGTGATTTGCATGTTCAGGTTTACATATATAACATGTAGCAATTTGAAATTCAAAGTTATTTGTAAATGCTTTTAACTACTGCTTTAGAATATGACAAAAGTTATTAACAAAGATTTCAAAAGAAAGCAATGTCACAGTTAGTGTAAGGATTAAATCAAACAATTTTTAGGACCTTCTGAAAGTGCAGGGAACTTGGTAGGGAAAGGAATATGCAACTGAATGTTCATGCTGTACCTTTCAAACTGCCAGCCGCCCCAAGGTGACAACTTAGTAGATATGACAGGTTTGTTACAGCAGTGGTAACACCAGAACCTTAAAGGTAACATGAGGCTAAATGGACAGCTTGTACAAACTCCAGAGAATGTGTACATTGGTGATGAGAGATACATATCTACTCACTACACTCATCATAATTAGTCCTTAGAATGTTTTTAGAAATCATTCTCTGCGGTGGTGGTGCTGCGGTAGCATTGTCACCTCACAGTAAGACGTTGTCCTGTTCGATTCTCAGCTAGAGCGTCTTCTGTGTGGAAACATGCGTGAATGGGTGTACCTTCATTGAAGGTTGTGCGTCAGGGCTGGCAACTCGGCACGTAAAATCTATTGCCAATCATTAGCAGACTGGAGTTCCGCTGTGGTGACCCCTAACCGGGAAAAGCCAAAAGACACAACATTCTCCTTAGGGGGCCTAGCATATGGAACTCATCTGCAAAGAAAATCAGGTTCCTACCAACATTTCAGTAGCTTAACGGCAAGTTTGTGAACCACCATTTCACAAGTAATGTATGTAACTGGTTGAAGAAATAACCAAGTTTTGCTTTCTCTGTTGTGACAATCTTTATGTCTATGCAGATAATCATGTACAGACATAAGTATGTTTGTAGATCTGTCTGTACCATTTCGACAATTTATCAGTACAAGTTTATATTGCTGAACCATGATCCTTTAGGTGCATATCACTGAAGCCCAGTTCTATAATTCTGTTGTTGTCTTGATATTTTGTACAACAGAATCATAACCAAAAAGGGTCTTGAGGTCCAATCTACCCTGCGTAAAGTAAATACTAAGTAGAACTTCATGGAAAAGGTTGGCAAGGTCCTAGAATGTATTATTCAGGAAGCGATATAATGTGAGTCATTAAAAAGGCTGAAAGTTGTTTGGGGCAGAGCGAGAAAAGTAATTAACAAAGAGATAACATAGACAGTTGTGAGGTCAAACCATGGGACTACTTCTATTACTATCTTTAAATGTTATATGTTATGTATAACGTTTCTGAAGTGGATGCAGTAAGAGATTTAATGTGTGCTAAGAACCACTGCAGGGCATAAACAAGGAAATGGAAGATAACAGATAAGTATTTCTGGTCTTACCACAAAGTGTGAAGCATTTCTTCATCCATTAAGTAAGTATGCAACAGGAGATTAGCTTGTGTGTGCCAGCCTATCGCTCACTAGACCTCCAGCAATTATCATTGGGTTTTATTCCTTTAGCAAGTACCAACGTGAAATATGGTGCAGTCTCCACACTGGATTCAGAGCTGCAAACCTGCCGATTAGCCATTCAAATCATTAAAGGTTGTTACTCACTCCATATATTGTTACTGATGAAAAGGATGGAACAATTTTACCTCCTGTATGTCATGTTTGGAACCTATTTGACAGTATCAGAGTTTTATCTGCACTCCATCACTTTACTCCACTGTCACTCCTGTGATCCAGGAGCAGGGATGCAAGCAAGCATGACCTTTGATATTATAATATATTAATTCTCCCATATGAGAATATAAAAGATTTGTTTCTGGTGTTTGCAGGAAGTACAGGAGCTCAGAGTGAGGTCCCACCTGTCTTGAGCAACTGCTTCTAAATTGTCTTCCCAAATATAATGCGGACTGACTCGCCCTAATCTCAAATATTTGATGATATCACAGTGAAAGGCATACGAACAGGAGATAAGTGCAATGAAATCTTTATATTAAGAATTATTTCATAGCTACTCTCAAAGCTATCACCAGACATAAAAAACTTGACAAGTCATATACAAGCTTCAATAAATCTGAAGCTTCACAGTGGGAAATATAATTTTCTTTGATCTTATATCACAGGGGTGACTGTACTAAAGATCTAACATTAAACTGCCTGGGAGAACAAGAACACATAATAAAAACCATCTAAAATTCTTGAAGATGAAATTACCTTTTGTTAGCAACAGACAAAAAGGCTAATACACTGTAAACCATACCCTAAATACAAGGAATGACTTTCATTATAAGTAAAAACAGTAGTGCTTTGCATTCTGTTTTATGGAACTTTTTTCAGACTGGTTTACAAACTGAGTGAGCAGATGCTCAGAGAAAATTGCTAGGGCCACACTAAACCTGAATTAATGTTGTGTTATTTATATAGCTGTAATACTTGTAATTCTTTGTAAATCACAGTCATATAATTTCTTACATGAATGTATAATGTGTGCTAGTGTTTTATATATATATATATATATATATATATATATATATATATATATATATATATATATATGTATACACACACATATATACACACACATATACATATATATATGCTTTTCCCATTAAGTATTTATATAGTAAGCATTTACCAAATTTTGTAGGTTTTTAATATTATTTATTTGCAAACCTGCATTACTAATTATTATTATTACTTCTTTTCTTGGGGGGAGGGGTTTTCTTTTTTATTGGCTTGGGTACTATCATGAGATTTCTGTTTATGCTTTTGGAAGAGTTGATTCACAAGTCTTAAAAAAGTTACACATACACACACACACACACACACACACACACACACACATACACACATTACGCATATTAGCACAGCAAGGAAAATCAGAAAAATGTAATGATCATTAAAATCTCAACTCTTGGTAATGAAATGGGCAATAAATGAATCGAATTAATATAACATTTTAAGAGTAAGCTACAGCAAATTCTGACCATTTCATCATACATATGACTGTCATACAGGATGGGAAATAGTTTGCAGAGAAACAGAAGTAAGAATGACACAAGAGATAAGAATATCAGAAATGCATCAAGCTTATCTAAGTGTTATAGATACGTATACAAGAGCTGCCTGAAAGCTTATTTACATGGGATATTAGTTTCTAGTTTTGGTCTGGTTCTTCAAGCTACAGTGGTGCTTACTTGCATCCCAGAGGTCACATTAGCCAACCCAAGCCATTTCTTCTGACTGCTTCACCTTCACAAAGATAAGGTCACCTCAAAAATAATTTGTGAGTGACATACTTAGGATACCTCAGCCCACTTGAGTGGAACCCAGCTGCCCTCTTTAGTAATGGGTGTTAACCCTAACCCTAATGCTGCCCCTCCACCCCAACCCTAATCCTACACTATATCATCATTAAACCTTCCCATAACACTGCCATCATTCAGATACATTTGAGGATAGGGTTATGAGGGGTTTTAGTTTTAATAAAAGAACAGGAAATAGTTTTTGTCTTTCTATATTATTATTATTATTTTTTTTTGTTATTGTGTATGATCGAACTTATTTTTTTGGTGTTTTACATCTGACATTAGGACAGTTTGGTAGTACACAATAGACCCATGTGTATATATATATATATATATATATATATATATATATATATATACACACACACACACACACACACACACACACACACACACACACACACACACACACACACACACACAAGTGGATTTAAAAAGTGCATACACCCCTGTTAAAATGTGCCAGGTTTTTGTGATACAAAAAAAATGACACCACGATAAATCATTTCAAAACTTTTCCCACCTTTAATGTGACCTATAATCTGTACAATTCAATTGAAAAGAAACAAATCTGTTAGGGGAAAACATATAAAAAAATATAAAAAATAAAAAATATAGAATAAGATGGTTGCATAAGTGTGCACACCCTTAAACTAATACTTTGTTGAAGTCACCATCTTAGAAATCAGTCTGTCAGAAATCTTTCAGTCTTTTGTATAATCTCCTTTCTAAACTTGCATAAGAGCCAAACAGGCATGTATAGTTGCTCCCATTACAATTTCCATGTCTTTCTCTTCACCCAGCAACTTACCAGATTTTGCAGGACATTCCTAAATTGCAAATCCCATATTTATCCAGCTGGGCTTCTATTATCAAAAAGCAGCTACTGGCATTCAAATGGATGAGAATATCTTCTATGGTACAAAGTGCTGTAAGGTCACTGACTTTCAGCATGAATGATTGAGTATGCTTGCAGTTTAACTGACTTTGCTGGTAATCAGAGATTAAATAATGCTCAGATATTGTCTGATGCCACACTCATTATTTTAGCACTGTATTCTTAAAGGGATCAGAAGAGAAACCGTAATAAGACTTAAAGAGGACAGGGAGATGTTACTTTGAGAGTTAAAGCAGCCAGTGGTAAGGAAACAGACACCACCACTAGAAGTTCTGAGGTAGTCATGCTTTTAAAGTCCACCAGGTTAGTTACCTTGACCTGACCTTTTATTTACACATTACAGTTAATCATGAAGACCAAAGAGAAGGCATTTAGGGCAGGCATGCAATTTATTCCCAGCAGAAACAGTCCTGGCATATAAAAACTAGTTAAGACTGCTCAGAAGATATTTTGATACCTCTCTCAAAGTAGAATCACATTAGTCATATAAAACAGCGATATCTTACAATGCTTTTTAAGCTTTCTTTTTTGGATGAGGGAGTATTTTTGATGTTTTTTTTTAATTGTCTGTCTTAGAAAACTGCTTGGTGGATTCCTGGATGGGTGTGATTTGTCATTGCTGCATCTGCTATTTGGTTCTACTGTGGTTTCTAATTGCTGAAATTTGATGGCCTGTGAATCCTTTAACCAACTACCTAGAATTTTTCATGAGAACAATATAGATCCAATACAGAGGTCCATGGAAAACTTCATTCTTCCTTCTAATGAGTGGTCTACTTCAAAGAAAAATTCTGCAACTGGTGAGAGTAATAATTTGGATCATACACTGCCCAGTTATTGCAAAAAGTGAACCAAGAAAGAGGCAAGAGGTGTAATAATCAGTTTGTATCAATTGGACAATGTTCAGCTGTGGCAGCTGTCTCCTGAATTAAAGGTACTTTTTGATCAATTAGATAAGTTGGTGTTCAAAGAATCCTCTGTACATTTTAATTTACTAAGCCTGCAATGACATCTTGAATTATAAATAACACCAAGGAGCTTGAGAGCCATCAAAACCTTTTAATCTTAATGATGAAAATGATAGTGGCTGCAGCACATAAATGCAGCCTTGAAAGGACTGCTATTCTGATAGAGAGAGATCTCTTAAAAAGTCAGAAAATTAAGGAAGAGATCAAAAATGTATGCGCAGATGTGCTAAACAAAACAAATAGTTCATATTTAGAGGTTTTTCTTAATGACATGGATAATAAATTAACTGCCTTTGAATGAGAAATTATTCAGAGAAAAAAATACAAACTTGGACGTGATGTGCGTGATTATGACCAGCAGAGGGCGCTTACTTGGAAGATGCAGCAGAGGAAGTCATTCCATCATGTGGTTTTTCAGTTTGTGGGAAGAAAAAAAGCCTAGTAATGGAGGATTGCCTGTTTCTGCAGAGAATGCAGTTTCATCATCGGATTGGGAGAAGGACGAAATGGTTTCTGAACAATATCCAACTTTACCTCCTGTACATAATCCAGGGGAATTGAATAATTTTTATTGTGGACAGCCACAGCCACAGTGGAATAGAAAAAGGTACAGAGGACATTCTGAACAGCAAAGTGGGACTTTTAAAGTTCAAAAAAGCGGGAAATAGTTTTAATCTGTTGATTAATCATTGTAATAATTGTGATTATATCATTAATTTGTCTGGTTGTGCTTCATCTGAAACTGAGTTGACTGTACTGAACCATAGTTTAAAATTTGTACTTAAAGTTCTTTCTAGACTACATGAGATAAAATGTGAAGTTTTTAATTTTGTTAGAAAATTGCATTTGAAAAAATATTTTAAGAATGACATGGATTTAGGCACTGTTTTTTGTGATGTTGTAAACAATGAAAGTGATGTGAGCTTCAGTAGCAGTAATGACAGTTTTTATTCGTGTTTATCTGATGATGGAATTAATGCTTATTTTGAACTGAGTACAATTGCTGTAGTTTACAAGAGTGATTTTACGCCTCCATTTAATGATAACATTTCTCATTTTTCTATATTGCTTAATTATGATATTGAAGTGAAATTTAATGAATTTATGAGCAGTTTTGGGAAATGTGCAATATAATTTGACAAGAGAAGAGTGGAAATGTTTGAATTCTCTTTGTAAACATAAAGATTTATTTTTTAAACCAGTTGACAAGGGTGCAAATTGGTAGTAATGTATGGTGTTATCAGCATTTAAATTATAGTAATGTGTATAAAATTGTTCATTATTTTGAATATGAAAATGCATTAGAAAATTAGAAGGAACTATTAGATAAAGGTCTTCAAAACATGACGTGGATAAGAAATTTAACTGTGAAAAATGCACTACGGCACTTTTTTCTGTTTACCTAAGATTCACAAATGTATGACAGGCCTTCATATTGTCCCATTATTTTAGCATGTATTTTTTTTACACATAATTTAACTACCTTCTTACATAGCTATCTCCTACCTATAGTAGTAAAGTTACCTTCTTATATACAGGATGTTTTTGATTTTTCGAAAAAAAAGATAGGGGGTTAAATGGGAACAGGAAATATATGTTGTCACACTGCATGTACTTAGCTTTTATACCAGTTTACAGTATACCTTTGGTTTGGAAGCGTTATGTTACTTTTTTAGGTGATAGCCCTGTGCCTAGTTATATTATTGAGTCAGTACATTTTTGTTTAAAGAACAATTTCTTTAAATTTAATGGTACATTATTTGAACGGCTCCTGGGGGAAGCATTTGCTTCCATGTATGTGAACCTGTTTATGGGTTTCTTTGAAAATGAATATATTTATAAAAAAGATTTTTTAAGAACTATGTTATTAATTATTTTAGATTTATTGATTATTTGATTTTTACTTATAAAGGTGGTTGGCATGAGGTGCAAGATTTTGTTGAACATTTAAATAATAATAGGTTTCAGTTAAAATGTGATGGTCTACAAGTGGGACAGAGAGTGTCTCTTTTACATTTGCTGTTAGAAAAGGTAGATAATGCTTTACTGACTAGGGTTCATCACAAATTTGAAAGTGGTAATCAGTTTCTACATGGTAGCAGTTGTCACCCCCCCACACACTTTATGATCTACACCACATGGATAGTTTGTAAGGCAGTGTAGGCTGTGTACTAGGGACCAAGATTTTGAAAAAGAGGTGGAAGAGAGTTTTTTCATGTTTGAAAGGAGAGGGTGTGACAAAAAGTATAGGTAGAAGGTCTTGAAAAGGTACAAAAGTCTATGGGCAATTACCCCATAGGCAGATGCTATACAAAATATGTACCATTGGATAATAATACAGTAAGAAGAAGGAAAAGGTCTTTTGGTAACTAAATATAGTTTGCTTAGTGTAGATCTGGTACAATCACTTAATTATTTTTGGGGCTTTCTGGTACAATAAAAAGATTTTTTTAAGAAAGACCCTGTGTATCATTCAAGCATGGAAGGAGCACAGGAGATATGATAGTTAGAGGTAGATTTGTAGCTCGTAAGGTTAATATTGGAAGGGGAAGTAGCCTTAAACAGACCTTCCCTTGTGAAAATACTGATAGCCATTTGCTAAATAAACAACACAGTCTTACAATGAAAACAGACGTAGCATGAGCAGTAATCTTCTCTGCCCCTGAAACGCCATGAAAACCCACATTCAAAGAAAATGCATCTGGCCAGTGGAGGATTAAGTTTACCTTTGGGCAGTTTTCAAACCATAGGCTTCCTTGCACACATTTTTAGGACCATGCATACATGCACGTGTTCTTTGATTCCCCTTCCTAATTGAATTCAATTATATTCCTTATATAAGCACCACTTGTTAGAGTGTGCTTTAAATTTGTAGTTTTGAACATTCTTCCAGTAAGTAATAAAACAAAATGTACGAACCACTAATGACAAAACTACCCGTTTCAGAAAATTTCAACCATCAAACTCCACTCAAATTTCTGTCATTACAATCCTCCAATATTACTCAATAAATACAAACTATGTAGAAGTAAAATTCTTCTGAATAATTCCACATTAAAGAGATCTGTAACTAATGAAGAGGTTGCTACTAACACAACTTTATATTTTAGTGTTTCATCTACAAATTCAGTGCCTGCTGCTCTTGAAGAATTAATTGCCTATGTTACATTAAAAAAATGGTATAGTTACTAGGCATCTCATACAAAGGAGGACACACACATGAGTGTAGAACCCCTATACCCCCTTAAAATGGACCAAATAATCAGCAATCGAAAGGACATGCAATATCAGGACTCCATCTACATGGTGTGGGAGTAGAATCCACAGTCTTCTGCACCAAAGGCAATTATACTACTAACACTGCTTTCAAATTCTACAGCACAAACACTGATGGCCATTTGATAAGCAAAACAGTTAGCTGTACAATGAAAACAGACTTAGCATAAACAACAGCAAACCCTTCCCTTGAAACTCACAATTCCATTAAAATGAACTGAAACTCATAATTCCTTCAAAATACACTAAAACCCATACTTCCCTGAAAATGTACTGAAACTCAAACTCACTATTCCTTCAGCGGTCTGGTAGTCAGTGTTCAGGATTCAGGCTCTTGTCTCCACTGAAGCTCACAATTCCTTCAAATGTCTGGTAGTTGGTGTAGAGGATTCAGAATATTGTCTCCTGTAACCAAGTTCCAGGGTCAAGCCTGATCAAGTTAATTGACTAACTTGCCCTCCCCACCTAACTACGACATCACACACACACACACACACACACACACACACACACACACACACACACACACACACACACACACTCTCTCTCTCTCATATAGAAACAAACAGAACCACTAGTTTAAATTATACACACACACACACACACACACCTACCTTTGCTCTGCTCTCACACAGCCACAGCCCCACACAATCCCTCGGCATAAGCAATCTGCCCAAAACTAGGGACAGACTTTAAATATTGCTCTTACAGACTTAGAAAGTTGCTAGAATATCAGCATTTGTCTTTTGAATGCATTTTCTGAAGGAAATGAAGTCTGAAACTGAAATGTATGACATTATTTAATTATTTCAATACTCAGTGATTTGCCAGAAAACCACACATTTTGAGGAATAGGTCAAAATATGAGACAAAAATCTGGACAGTTGAGAGGTATTTATACCTCTCAACCTCTTAGTGCAAGAAATGTGGACAAAGCCTGACATAATGGGAATACAATGACCCAAAATAGGGATAGATTTTAAATATTGGTCATTTTAACTTAGAAAGTTGCTAGAATAACAGGATTTGTATTACCATGTATTTTCTGAAGGATGTGAATTTTTAGACTAATATATATGTCATTATTTAGTGACTTCAGTCCTCAGTGAGTTGCAAGAAAACCACAAATTTTATAAGAAACAGACCAAAACGATGAGGCTAAATCTGAACAGCTATGAGGTCTGTTAAGCACCCACACCTACAGACACCTACCATCTCTCTGCTTTCACACAGCAAAACACACACACATACCTTCTCTCTCTCTCTCTCACATACACACTAACATACACATACTCACCTACTCTCTCTCACAGCAATACACACCCCTTCTCTTATATATAGCCACAAATGACTAGTTTAAATTCCATACACACACCTACTCTCTCACACAGCAGCGTACGCTCACCTTCTCTTTCATACAGCAATGAAAGACTTGTTTAAATTCTACACATACACACACTCACACCTTACTGTCTCACAAAACAGTACACACACACACACACACACACACACACACACACACACACACACACACACACTTTATGTCAAGTAAAACAGAATGACTAGTTTAAATTACACACACACACACACACACACACACACACACACACACACACACACACACACACACACTCTCTCTCTCATAAACAAACAGAACCACTAGTTTAAATTATACACACACACACACACACACACACACACACACACACACACACACACACACACACCTACCTTTGCTCTGCTCTCACACAGCCACAGCCCCACACAATCCCTCGGCATAAGCAATCTGCCCAAAACTAGGGACAGACTTTAAATATTGCTCTTACAGACTTAGAAAGTTGCTAGAATATCAGCATTTGTCTTTTGAATGCATTTTCTGAAGGAAATGAAGTCTGAAACTGAAATGTATGACATTATTTAATTATTTCAATACTCAGTGATTTGCCAGAAAACCACACATTTTGAGGAATAGGTCAAAATATGAGACAAAAATCTGGACAGTTGAGAGGTATTTATACCATTCAACCTCTTAGTGCAAGAAATGTGGACAAAGCCTGACATAATGGGAATACAATGACCCAAAATAGGGATAGATTTTAAATATTGGTCATTTTAACTTAGAAAGTTGCTAGAATAACAGGATTTGTATTACCATGTATTTTCTGAAGGATGTGAATTTTTAAACTCATATATATGTCATTATTTAGTGACTTCAGTCCTCAGTGAGTTGCAAGAAAACCACAAATTTTATAAGAAACAGACCAAAACTATGAGGCTAAATCTGAACATCTATGAGGTCTGTTAAGCATCCACACCTACAGACACCTACCATCTCTCTGCTTTCACACAGCAAAACACACACACATACCTTCTCTCTCTCTCTCTCTCTCACATACACACTAACACACACATACTCACCTACTATCTCTCACAGCAATACACACCCCTTCTCTTATATATAGCCACAAATGACTAGTTTAAATTCCATACACACACCTACTCTCTCACACAGCAGCGTACGCTCACCTTCTCTTTCATACAGCAATGAAAGACTTGTTTAAATTCTACACATACACACACTCACACCTTACTGTCTCACAAAACAGTACACACACACACACACACACACACACACACACACACACACACACACACACACACACACTTTATGTCAAGTAAAACAGAATGACTAGTTTAAATTACACACACACACACACACACACACACACACACACACACACACACACACACACACACACACACACACACACTCTCTCTCTCTCATAAACAAACAGAACCACTAGTTTAAATTATACACACACACACACACACACACACACACACCTACCTTTGCTCTGCTCTCACACAGCCACAGCCCCACACACACACCTACTTTCTCACACAGTAACACACACACTATCTCTCATATGAACAGCTAGTTTAAATGATCTACACACATGCATACAAACACTTTCTGTGCCATACAGAACAAACAGAACTACCAGTTTAAAAAAAAGCACACACACACACACACACACACACACACACACACACACACACACACACACACCTTGGAATGGCTAGTTTTAAATTTCACGTGTGTGGACTGAGTTTACATCTGCACTGGCGTAAGTGCAGTGCAAACCTGGTCCTCCTCAAAGGAGGAGATGCCACCACTGTGGAGTGTTTTTTTTTTTTTTTATTATTGAAGAGTCTTAAAAGTGGGAGGGAGCTCACCCCACCTCACCCTACCAGCACCCTTGGAGATCCTCCTACGTTTACTACTTGGGCTGCACATCAGTGCCTAACATCACGACACAAGTCTTCATGAGTGCTGCTTGGGCACTCCACGCCATGATTCTGATTACTTGTATTTGGGAACAAAGTGGGAATACTGGTAGACTGGCTTGAGTGCGGAATGAAAGGAGGGAATGGATGGTATTTTAGTTATAAACTTCTCCCTCTGCACTACAAGTGACCAGACTGTCTTACAATGTCACTTGGTTGCCACATTTTTTACCTTATGCTCTAGTTTAGGTTTATAAAACCCACGACACGTTAGTATGTACAGTTTTAAGAGGCAAAGCAAAGTGAATATGTCATTTAGTTGCCAATTGTAAGACTGAAGAACCTTTCTTGATGGTGGGTTTGCTGGCATCATTGTGGCCAACTTGAAACAAATGTCTCTCAGTCTAACTATGAAAACCATAAAACATGCATCAGACACATGAGCTGGCTATCTGCATCCTCCTCTGTATATCTCCATTACCATTAACCAATCAATATTTCATGAGTTGCTTGGCTATGGTATACCTCTATTGTCCAGCCATGATCTACAGATCTTAGGCTCAGACCACAGGCTTCCCCCAAGAAGAAGAAAAACAAATTTCTCTGGAATTGTTAACCTTTTTCTTCTCTCAACTGGCCCTCCTACAGCCAGATTGTGTCCTCAAACCTTGCATGTCGCATCACAGACACTTTACTTTAACTATTCATAAGGATGTGCATATCCCCTTTTCAGTGGAAATATAAGGTAATTTTCATACTAACTAGAGAAAATCTATCCAGGGCACCAGGGGAACTTCCCCTACACTTTTTTTTTTTTTTTTTTTTTGGATAAGTCACATGGCAATCTTTTATATTCAGCTGAGCTACTGAGGACTAAAATACCAAGCTTGTTAGCAGATCAGGTCATATTAAGCTAAACTGGTAGACATTAAGTACCTAGGGTCTTCCAAAGGTCACAGACAGGGTATGATAAGGGAAAGTGAATGACGTGATCCTATTTCTGTGAATACACATCCCACACTGTTGCAGAGTGTTTAAAGTCCACCACTGTAGCAGAGTATTAATATAAATGACCCTTATTTTAACAGCATATTAATATACATGTCCAACATGTCCATCATTGCAACAGGCCATTAAAATACATGCTCCACATTGTAGCACAGTATTAAAATAAATGCTCCACATTGTAGCACAGTATTAAAATAAATGGTCCATATTACAGAAGAGTATTAATATGCATGCTCCATATTTTAGCAGAGCATTACAATAAATGCTCCATGTTGTGACAGACTATTAATATACATATTCCACGTTTCAGCAGAGTACTAACATACATGTCTCATTTCATAGCACCATAATAATATATATGTCCCACATTGTAGCAGAGTATTAGTAAAGGCACTTAACCAATTAGTGGAGTCTTGAGCCTGTATTTTATAGACAGTACCTTATGTGATCCCTCTGAATACCTTGTGAAATCTCACTCTTCACCTTCCTCATTGGAAAACTGAAGTAGCATAACAAGAGAGACAGTTTCATTCCTGGCTAGGAGATAACAGATGGTGTCAAACAAGACTTTTGCAAAGGATACTCCTGAAATGATTTGTGTGACACACTGTAATAGACTATATACGGTTGTAACCTTTTGAGATACAGCAGACAGCTCTCAGGTACTATCCTCTCAAAACGCAGCCGAGACTGAGAGTTTACCCTTATCGAAATAAGCAAATAAACAAATTGGGGCCACAATAAAATTGGGTCACTTACCTCATAGACATAGTCAAACAGTTCCAATATTGTTAGAATACTGGCACCTATGAAGAGGCCCATCTGACCACCGATGTCACCTGAGTATAAAAAGAAAATACTTGGTTAGTTTCTGAAATGTACTACTTATACATAGTAAAAAAAAATACTTAATGTTAAAATTAATTTAAAATGTTAAGTGTTAAAAACCCTTAGCTTTTTTACTCTAAAATCAGCATCATCTTGACAGGTATAATGTGACTGTTTTTGAAAGGGAGGACAGACCTGAAGAAATGTAAACATTTATACCAGTAAAGGCGGAGACAAATGGCAGTAAGATGTTCCCCAATGCACTTGGAGAAGTGTTTCCATGGATATAGTGTAATTAAGACAATTTTAAATGAAGGATCATTTCATCAATGCATCAAAAGAAACAATGTTGAGGTAACTGCTGTGTGTGTGTGTGTGTGTGTGTGTGTGTGTGTGTGTGTGTGTGTGTGTGTGTGTCTGCGGGTTCACTTCAAAATCTTGAAAGCTCAAAATCCTGAATCTCAAAATACTGAACTCAAAATCTTGAAACTCATAATACCGAATCTCATAATATAGAAAAATATACAGAACACCAACACTGATTATATTGCAGCAGAAATACATTCAGAAACATATTACCCTTCTACAATTATAAGCAGGGGGGCAAGCCCCGCCTGCTCCCCCACACCCCCTGCCACTTAAATATATCAACTCCGAAATCGTACTTCACTGCACTAAGATGAGTTATGTCATAGTATAGTACATTAAAAGGGAACATGACTAAGGTTACAACAGGCAGTCATGAAAAATGTAATGTATAATTGTAGAAGGGTAATATGTTTCTGTATGTATTCTGCTGCAATATAATCAGTGTTGGTGTCCTGTATGTTTTTTCTATATTATGAGATTCGGTGGTACAGCGGTAGCATTGTTACCTCACAGCAAGAGGTTCTCCTGTTCGATTCTCGGCTGGGCTTGGGAGTGCCTTCTGTGTGGAGTCTGCATGCCCTCCCCGCGGTTGGGTAGCGTTCGAAAGACATGCGTGCGTAAATGGGCATGCCTTCATTGAAGTTGGGCGTCGAGCTGGCACCTTGGCATTTCATTAAAATCTACTGCCAATCATTAGTGGACTGAAGTTCCGCTGTGGCGACCCTTACTGGGAAAAAGCCGAAAGACAAACAACAACAATGAGATTCGGTATTATGAGTTTTCAGTAATTTGAGATTCAGGATTTTGAGCTTTCAAGATTTTGAAGTGAATCCGTGTCTCTCTCTCTCTCTCTCTCTCTCTATATATATATATATATGGGTCTACTGCTTTTCATCAAATACCACGTATTAGAAAACGAGCAGTAGACCGCTCAGTTACGTGAAAGTGCACTTATTCGAAAGTGCTCTTTCACGAACTCAGCTTCTACGAATGGATCACACCACAGTGGAGGACAGCAGGAAAATGTGCTATGTCCTCCACTGTGGTGCAGTAGTTATGGACCTTAGGGTTAGGATGCGGGTCATGGTAAGGGGATAGCCCTCCACTGTGGTGCAGTAGTCATGGACCTCAGGGTTAGAGCATGGGTCATGGTAAGGGGATAGCTCTACTAGCTATCCCCCTACCATGACCCGAGCCCTAACCCTAAGGTCCGTAACTACTGCACTAAACATTAGTAGTAGCCCATTCGCTGAAGCGGGTTTCGCAAAAGTGCACTTTCGATGAAGTGCACTTTCGCGTAACCCAGGGTCTACTGTGTGAGCTCGAAGAAATGTATTTTCAAACTTATACAGTAGACCCATATATATATATATATATATATATATATATATGGAATCCGTACTGATCACCGAATGGCAACATAACCAAAACAGATTTGGCCAGGCATACTTGTGGGAAACTGCTTTTCACCGAAAAGCACTTTTGCGTAAGTATTCCTGTTGCGGAGATTGCACTACAGTGGGGATAAGGGAAAACTCCCTTTTCCCCACTGCAGTGCGACCTCAGGGTGAGAATATTTAAGTAGGGGGGTGTGGCAAAAACGTAAAAGTAATGTTTTATTTATTTATTTTTAAAACACACTTTAACAAAAGTGCTTTTTCAGTGAAAGCGCTTTCGTTAAAGTGTGTTCGGTGATTGTGGATTCGGACTATTGAACTTTCGTTCAATAGTCCTAAATCCGTATATATATATATATATATATATATATATATATATATATATATATATATATATATGGGCAAGCACTTAACAAAAGTGGGCAAGCACTTGCCTAAAAGTGTGCATATCCTAAGAATACATTAACAATTCTCAGTGAAATGCTCCACCTCTAAAGTTGAACTGAAGCAATTATACATTTACCATTTCCAGCACTCAGGTAGCTCCTTTAGAATGTCCTTCAGATAATCAAATAGAAAAAAGTCAAACTACAAAACACTGAGCAGATCTGCTCGAAACTCAACTAATTGAAAAACAAACTAAAATATACTAAGCACTTTTCTTTAGCAGGGGCCAAACCCATCCCACCCACACTTCCTACTAATTATGTATAATTACCACAAGACTGAAGAACAGGGGTAAAAAGCAAATTCACTGATTCCCACTGCTCCATGATATCACACATAAAACAATTGCTGTTAATCTGCAGTCTTACTTTTAATCAGCTCTACTGGCTATGTTTTCCACTCTCCCACCTGAATTCTCATCTGTTTGTATCCTCTCCCTTGATATGCACATATCCCTACTAAAGTATTAATGGAAGTTTCAGTCTTCCATATTGTCAGCAAAGACAACCACAAAACAGTTGTAAAGGCTATGACAAAGTAATTTTAATCTGTATGTTACTTGTGCCAAAACAAAGCAAATACATCATTCAGTCATGATTCAACTTATATGTTGGTGACTGATGCAAGTAAAAGTATAGGCTGTGTGTTTTTTGCACACATGGGGTAAGTGATGACTCATAAAACTTAGGAATATGATTAGGCAGTTTAAGAAGTTAAGAGACACTAGAGATGTGTGATAAAATATACAGTTATTCATACACTACTTTCAGGAATGCTGGTGCAAAATTGAATGAAAAAAGAAACAAAACTGAAATTTGATGAAATCTGATATAAAACTTTTTGCTACTGTACACTTAAAGTCATTTACCCACTATTGAACACTGACTAATGCTGCTGTTTGCTTTTTTATATATGATACTAAAGCATCACTTTTATCTGTGCAACCATGCTTGGTATGTTAAAATATTAAAAGTTACTAACTGATTTATGAAGGACTTATAGACAGTGCAAACTCTTTTCTTAGGCATTACTCTGAAGGTAAAGGAATAAATCCCAGTTCAGCAGGCCTGGCTTGTGCCGACAGCTAATCCTGCTAAGCAAAGGGTATGTAAAACATCTTGAAACACAGGTGCTGCTTTGTATACGTAGATGCCACTGCCATTGGTATAGAGTTTGTCCCATCATCAGCACTGCTGCATAGAACATAATAGTGCATGGGCATTCCTCACCAGCATCAGGCTGCCCACCTTCAAAGGCACTCAGTCAGGCATAAGCATCCTCATAACCCCCTACCCATCATGGTATGAATGGAGGCCACCACCCCATTTCAGTGATTCTATGTTCTCTCTATAGCAACAGTAACTCACGTTCTTACCCTACCAGCAAGTAAATCAAAGATAGTATTGGCCCTCTCTTTACACAAAATCACACACATAAACATGCAGGCAGAAAGACAGACACACAGACATACATAAACATATACTCATACATACCTATAAATCGTAGCAGTAAATGGTGTTCATGTCAGTGGGTGAACTATCCTAATATCCAGACTGGCATGTCAGTGCCTGGACTCCTCTTTAACAGTGACAGTAGACCATACAATGGTCTTTATAAGAGCACACTGGCAGGATAAAGGTCAGTCACCAATGTACCCACCTCTAGCAACTTACAGTGCATAAAGTTGAAGACACACTAGTGTTATATATACATATAGGATGCTGTGACTAAGAAGGTAGAAGGGCTTGATATTGTATAACATCATCCTTCTTGTATTGTACTTTATATTTAAATGACAACTGCACAGCCTAACCATGGCTGTCCTCAGCATGTAACTTCATAATGCAGATGGCAGGCGTGGTACAATGTGGACAGGCAACTAACTCAGTGCATTCTGTGTGCATATGAACTAGCACAGAGCAGTGGTGCCACATGCTGTTCACGTAAAGGTTCAGTGAGCACAGCCATAGTACCACATACTGCTCATCTAAAGGTTCAGTGAGCACAGCCGCAGTACCACATACTGTTCATCTAAAGGTTCAGTGAGTACAGCAGTAGTGCCACTTGCTGTTCATCTAAAGGTTCAGTGAGCACAGCAGTACTGCCACATGCTATTCATCTAGAGGTCCAGTGAGCACAGCAGTAGTACCACATGCTGTTCATCTAAAGGTTCTGTGAGCACAGCTGTAGTACCACGTGTTCATCTAAAGGCTCCACAAGTACAGCAGTAGTGCCACATGCTGTTCATCTAAAGGTTCCGTGAGCACAGCAGTAGTACCACATGCTGTTCATCTAAAGGTTCAGTGAGCACAGCAGTAGTACCACATCCTGTTCATCTAAAGGTTCAGTGAGCACAGCAGTAGTACCACATGCTGTTCATCTAAAGGTTCCATGAGCACAGCAGTAGTACCGCATGCTGTTCATCTAAAGGTTCAGTGAGCACTGCAGGCAGTAGTACCACATGCTGTTTATCTAAAGGTTCAGTGAGCACAGCAGTAGTACCACATTCTGTTCATCTAAAGGTTTAGTGAGCACAGCAGGTAGTAGTACCACATGCTGTTCATCTAAAGGTTCAGTGAGCACAGAAGTAGTACCACATGCTGTTCATCTAAAGGTTCCATGAGCACAGCCATAGTACCACATGCTGTTCATGTAAAGGTTCCATGAGCACTGCAGTAGCACCACGTGTTCATCTAAAGGTTCCATGAGCACAGCAGTAGTACCACATGCTGTTCATCTAAATGTTCCATGAGCACAGCCATAGTACCACATGCTGCTCATCTAAAGGTTCAGTGAGCACAGCAGTAGTACCACATGCTGTTCATCTAAAGGTTCCATGAGCACAGCCATAGTACCACATGCTGTTCATGTAAAGGTTCCATGAGCACTGCAGTAGCACCACGTGTTCATCTAAAGGTTCCATGAGCACAGCAGTAGTACCACATGCTGTTCATCTAAATGTTCCATGAGCACAGCCATAGTACCACATGCTGCTCATCTAAAGGTTCCGTGAGCACAGCAGTAGTACCGCATCCTGTTCATCTAAAGGTTCAGTGAGCTCAGCAGTAGTACCACATGCTGTTCATCTAAAGGTTCCGTGAGCACAGCTGTAGTACCATGTGTTCATCTAAAGGTTCCACTAGAACAGCAGTAGTACCTCATGTTGTTCATCTAAAGGTTCTGTGAGCACAGCAGTAGTTCCACATGCTGTTCATCGAAAGGTTCAGTGAGCACAGCAGTAGTACCACAAACTGTTCATCTAAAGGTTCAGTGAGCACAGCAGTAGAACCACATGCTGTTCATCTAAAGGTTCCATGAGCACAGCAGGCAGTAATACCACATGCTGTTCATCTAAAGGTTCCATGAGCACAGCAGGCAGTAATACCACATGCTGTTTATCTAAAGGTTCAGTAAGCACAGCAGTAGTACCACATGCTGTTCATCTAAAGGTTCAGTAAACGCAGCAGGTAGTAGTAGCACATGCTGTTCATCTAAAGGTTCAGTGAGCACAGCAGTAGTACCACATGCTGTTCATCTAAAGGTTCCATGAGCACAGCCATAGTACCACATGCTGTTCATGTAAAGGTTCTGTGAGCACAGCCGTAGTACCACATGTGTTCATCTAAAGGTTCTATGAGCACAGAAGTAGTACCACATCCTGTTCATCTAAAGGTTCAGTGAGCCCAGCAGTAGTACCACATGTTGTTTTTCTAAAGGTTCCGTGAGCACAGCAGTGGTACCACATGCTGTTCATCTAAAGGTTCCATGAGCACAGCTGTAGTACCACGTGTTCATCTAAAGGTTCCACAAGCACAGCAGTAGTGCCACATGCTGTTCATTGAAAGGTTCAGTGAGCACAGCAGTAGTACCACATGCTGTTCATCTAAAAGTTCCATGAGCACAGCCATAGTATCACATGCTGTTCATGTAAAGGTTCTGTGATCACAGCCGTAGTACAACATGTGTTCATCTAAAGGTTCCACAAGCACAGCAGTAGTACCACATGCTGTTCATCTAAATGTTCCATGAGCACAGCCATAGTACCACATGCTGTTCATCTAAAGGTTCCGTGAGCACAGCAGTAGTACCACATGCTGTTCATCTAAAGGTTCAGTGAGCACTGCAGGCAGTAGTACCACATGCTGTTTATCTAAAGGTTCAGTGAGCACAGCAGTAGTACCACATTCTGTTCATCTAAAGGTTTAGTGAGCACAGCAGGTAGTAGTACCACATGCTGTTCATCTAAAGGTTCAGTGAGCACAGCAGTAGTACCACATGCTGTTCATCTAAATGTTCCATGAGCACAGCCATAGTAACACATGCTGCTCATCTAAAGGTTCCGTGACCCCAGCAGTAGTACCGCATCCTGTTCATCTAAAGGTTCAGTGAGCCCAGCAGTAGTACCACATGCTGTTCATCTAAAGGTTCCGTGAGCACAGCTGTAATACCATGTGTTCATCTAAAGGTTCCACGAGCACAGCAGTAGTGCATCATGCTGTTCATCTAAAGGTTCCACGAGCACAGCAGTAGTTCCACATGCTGTTCATCGAAAGGTTCAGTGAGCACAGCAGTAGTACCACAAACTGTTCATCTAAAGGTTCAGTGAGCACAGCAGTAGAACCACATGCTGTTCATCTAAAGGTTCCATGAGCACAGCAGGCAGTAATACCACATGCTGTTTATCTAAAGGTTCAGTGAGCACAGCAGTAGTACCACATGCTGTTCATCTAAAGGTTCAGTAAACACAACAGGTAGTAGTACCACATGCTGTTCATCTAAAGGTTCAGTGAGCACAGCAGTAGTACCACATGCTGTTCATCTAACGGTTCCATGAGCACAGCCATAGTACCACATGCTGTTCATGTAAAGGTTCTGTGAGCACAGCCGTAGTACCACATGTGTTCATCTAAAGGATCCACGAGCACAACAGTAGTACCACATGCTGTTTATCTAAATGTTCCATGAGCACAGCCATAGTACCACATGCTGTTCATCTAAAGGTTCTATGAGCACAGCAGTAGTACCGCATCCTGTTCATCTAAAGGTTCAGTGAGCCCAGCAGTAGTACCGCATCCTGTTCATCTAAAGGTTCCGTGAGCACAGCAGTAGTACCACATGCTGTTCATCTAAAGGTTCCATGAGCACAGCTGTAGTACCACGTGTTCATCTAAAGGTTCCACGAGCACAGCAGTAGTGCCACATGCAGTTCATCGAAAGGTTCAGTGAGCACAGCAGTAGTACCACATGCTGTTCATCTAAAGGTTCCATGAGCACAGCCATAGTATCACATGCTGTTCATGTAAAGGTTCTGTGATCACAGCCATAGTACAACATGTGTTCATCTAAAGGTTCCACAAGCACAGCAGTAGTACCACATGCTGTTCATCTAAATGTCCCATGAGCACAGCCATAGTACCACATGCTGTTCATCTAAAGGTTCCGTGAGCACAGCAGTAGTACCGCATCCTGTTTATCTAAAGGTTCAGTGAGCCCAGCAGTAGTACTACATGCTATTCATCTAAAGGTTCCATGAGCACAGCAGTAGTACCACATGCTTTTCATTTAAAGTTTCAGTGAGCACATCTGGTACTTAGCTAGGACTTTATGGTGGCAGCTGTGACACAATGTGGCAGGCTACAGCTGAATGACTTATTTTACTATCTAGATGACAATGCATTCTGAAGGGGGCACTTTATGGCAAGAGGGCACATGGTAAAGTAGCACAATCTACAGTCAGTATACATGGTGTATAATAATACAACACTGTACTCTATACATTACAACAGTGTACTAGGCACTTGGGGGGGGGCTACACATTAGGGTGCAATGCAGCAGTGTACTTCATAAATTACAGCACTGCACTAGGAACATGGAGGGATTTTACATTAGGGTGCAGTGTAGCACATCACCATAATCCCTGTATTACAGCAGTCAGCTAGGCACTTGTTCGGGAAATTTTACATTGGGGACAGTAAGGGCATCATTGTGCTCCCTATATTACAAAAGTACATTAGGCACTTGGGGGTTATAAATTAGGGTGCAATGCAGTACAGCAGTGTAAATCATACATTATAGCAGTACACTAGGCACTCAGGAGTTATATGTTAGGGTGCAGTGCAGCAGTTTACATCCTACATTACAGCAGTGAACTAGGCACTCAGGAGTTATATATTAGGGTGCAGTGCAGCAGTGTATATCCTACATTACAGCAGTGCACTAGGCACTCAGGAGTTATATATTAGGTTGCAGTACAGCAGTGTACATCCTACATTATAGCAGTAAACTAAGCACTCAGGAGGTATAT